>NC_056727.1:921907992-922207992 GCF_019279795.1 Protopterus annectens | reverse complement strand
TGTGGCCTTCCACATGTTTGCAAAATGTAATGCCGTAAACACACTTATAAAAGGCATAAATATCCACCATAACATAGAACCTGTTGTCAGGCTAGATATCTCACCCAAATAATTCCTCTCCTCTGGAATAGAGTTCCCCTTTGTATCAAAGTAGTTCCTTAACTCTATTCAGACTTATCTTGGATGAATGGATAGATATCTACAAATGCACCCCAGATTTGACCACAAAACCTGTCATGGAAGGGAGTGCAAGTAATGGGAGAAAATCAAGGAAGTTGATAAAGGTTTTGCTGCTCAGTAAAAAAAAATTAATAAGATTATGTCATCCAGTCCTATCAATTCTTTGCGAATAGATAGGGAAGAAGTGGATTCTGTGGCAGGTTTTTATTTTCCTGGGCTCTAAGATCTCTGTAGTTGGTGACATTAGCCATAACATTCAAAGATGATGCTTTTTCAGAGGAAAGATATGACAAATCTGGATAAGGTATTAAAGTGGAATGACATGAGTTCCATATAGTCAAATGAATATTTTTTACAGTAACAACAGTAACATGGCTGTGAGAGTTAGACTATAAGTAAGTTTGTGTGCTGTTCAATCAGTAATTCTGAACTTTGATTGTTTGTGTCTTTCGGCTTTTAGTTAGGGGTCGCTACAGCGGAACTCCGGTCCGCTAATGATTGGCAGTTGATTTTTACGTACCGGCTTGCCAGGCCTGACGTACAACCTTCAACGAAGGTACGCCCATTCACGCATGTCTCCATGCAGAAGACGCTCTAGCTGAGAATCGAACCGGACAGCGTCTTACTATGAGGCGACAATGCTACTGCAGCACCACCACCGTGGGTAATTCTGAAGTTTGATAATAGAGATAATTTATCAGAATTCCTTAGACTACAGGAAGATCATATAATTCAATATTCAAGGAAATAAACGCAGACTATTTATTAGAAAGTCTTATAGTAAAACTAAAACTCAAATACTTTGGCCACATAATGTGAATGTGATTGCAAAGTCATCCCTAGTGAAACAGTTGGCCCACAGCATAAACCACTGATTGCCACAATTATTTGCAAGCAATGGTCAGAAAAGACTCTAAGGTCAAAAGAGACCAGGTTGAAGACCTGGAAATTGACTGTGGAGAAAGTACAATAGCTCAAGAAATTACTCGGGACTCTAGCACCTGAAGAAGAAGAGGAAATGTGTGAAGTTGAAGAAGAATGGCAGCGCCTCAAAACAGGATGTGTTAGGACTCCAGAACAGATATGTGGCCGAGCCAGGTATAGAAAAAAAGGTGCTTAAGGAAAGCTGGTGATGTAATGCAGAAGTCCAGAAAGTCATCAAAAGAAAGGAGTGCAGGAAAAAGTGGAGATAGAAAAGATGGACCAGGCTAGGAAAGAATACTGGTTGGCTAACAAAGAAACTAAGAAAGGAGATGCAATAGGAAAGAACAAGGCATCAGAGACACTCTACCAGCATCTGGAACGTAAGTCAGTAGATGGCACAAAGAAACTATATCAGGTTGTAAGGCAAAGACAGAATGATAAAGATAGTGAGACATCCTTCATAAGGGATGCCAGCAACAATCTGCTCACCAGTCCACAGGACATCAAATGTAGATGGAAGGAGTACTTCCAGCAACTTCTAAATGAACAATCCTGGAGAAAAGGAAACAGTAAAACAAACAGTGAATCACTGATGACACTGTAATAGAAACAGTGCCAGCAATGATATTCTATGACAAAAGCACATGTAAGAAGTACTACTCATCCATTTGTGATATATGAGTTGCAACCGCATCCACTTCAAGCTCAGCACCAGTAGGTAAACATACTGAGACTTTTGATGAGTATGCTGGTGCTGGGACATAGACATCATGCACCAAAGCGACATCTGATATTGGTACATCAGTGGAATTTAGGTCTCTGCTCAGTGTGGATGCATCCATGTACACTCTCATTGTACACTGACCACTGTTAAAGTGAACTTCACTACAGCAGTGAGGCACGCTTCTAAATTCATATGCAGCATACCTGGACAGTGTTAAAACATAATCTGGTGATTATGACACACTGATGCAGCTATGGGTATGGTGCACTTTGTCCAGCTGATTAGTTATGGCTATGCAGCTCTTCCATGGCTAATTTGTACAGCACCCTTAAGCAGCTGATTCTGTTTTCCTGAGCTGGTTAATAAATGGCTAATTTTATACAGAATCTCTGTGGGGATTGTTCAAGTAGTGCCCACCTTACAGGCAAACTATGAGCATGTTGTTGAAGTGTTGCCATGTATTAGACAAGGCACTGGCCATCTCTCTTGGAATGCTGGTACTCTGTTAAAACACAGCTGACATCACTCGTTATCTAGAAGAACATGGTCACTGTGACACAGGCCATGGCAACTGTGCATGGGCATGCAGCACTATCCTAGGTGATCTGTTTTTGTGCTGACCCAGAATGATTCAGTTTATACATCTTGTTACTGACAGGTGACACTCTAAATGTCAGGACACAGTGTTGCTTTGTCACTGGATGTTCCTGTTCCTGTCTATACTTACATGTAGTGAAAGGCATGGTGCTGAGGCTGTAACTAAGCTTACTGTGTGAAAAGGTGGAAGATGCCCCACACCAGCATGTATATTGTGAGCAGTTCCAGTTGTTGCCATCTGCCAGGGATGGCAGACATACAGGTGTTTGTACTGTGTGTCCTGTCCAAGTAGAGAATGTCATGGCACAACCAACACACTTGTGCTAAAGTTTTGTCAATGTTGTTCTGTCTCCCAGGATCATAGATCTGAAATCCTCCATATCTTAAGGGCCCTAAGAGTAAAGTCCATGCTATAGACAGTTTTCCTTAAACATGGCTGCATTGTATATATGCAAATGACCCCTTAAGGACATCAAGTGTTTCAGCTACATGGCTTCTGAATGTCCATGACTTTTTTTACTTTTTAAGTCTTTATGGTTGCATTCAGGCCAATAAAGCAAAACCCCACTAGATGATAACATCCATGTTTCAACCTTTTTATTGACCTTGTCAGCACAGTGTAAGTGGATAGACTCTGTTTGCCTGGCTCTACAATTATGGTTGTTTAAGCTATACAAGTGAAGATATACCCAATTTTCAATTCACATAGTGTTGCATAGTAGATTGTGAAGTCTTGTGATATGCTACATATAAATATGTCTCTCACTAGTAGGGCTACATTTGTGTGAGTGTGGGGAGTTGTTTGTATGTATGTATGTATGTATGCATTTATGTATGTATGTATGTGTGGTTGTATGAATGGTGTGGAACAATGGCTGTGTAGCATGTCTTCTGCTCTACATGTATTATAATATTCAATGATGTTAACATATACGTTATGGGCACACAGCAGTATTTGAGATCCATTTTATTACAAAGTAACACAAATTGGGCTTACCCACACAGTGTCTTCAACTCAACTCAGGACAACAAAACACGTTTAAAATAAGTCGGCCACCAGAATAATTAAGCCAAATAACTTTAATTACATCAATGTATGAAAAACAAATAAAAAATTGGTTAGCGCTCTCATCCCATTAATTCACCAGGACTTCATCAGAATCTACATGAGCCCAATTTGTGTTAACAATGTTAGCCAAATTTGTGTTACTTTGTTTTATATATTTTGGTTGCAAGGACACACATTGGATTTTATTTGTGGGTTATGAGAATCCATTTTTTTTTTACATTTTTGCTTAAAGATATACTGATTTCTGTGATCTCTAATGTCAGATGTAACACATTGTCCATATTCACAACCAGGAGAGAGCAGGCAGATTGCTAGTTTGTCAGTGTTTTGCTAGACCTAATCACATAACATAACAATGAGTAGTTTATGGAACTGGTATGTCTCCAATGACACATGTCCACTATTTTGTTCCATAATAATTGGGTACATCAACATAGGACCCACTGTGTGAGCTGTGTGGTGTCATCAGCATGCTCTCTCCCTCAGCATTGTCCTACTACACAGGGCACCCTATTTTAATCCAATTTGCTACATATCTACTTGTTGGATTTATTGGACTCTATAGCACATTACCATATTATGAAGCACACCACATTCCAGGACAGTGTGACTGGGTTTACTTGATATGTGCTGCAGTGCAATGCCATTAGTTTCCAGACAACAGATACATTTTTTGAGAAGTCCAAACTCATATTCAACATTTCACGTCTAGAAGGGAATTGGCAATATGCTGCCTCCTCTAGTTTTTGTAGATGCTTGACGGTGGCATCAGCTGACTGCAGTGAGTTGTCACCATGTAATGTAACTGAAGTGAACCAACAGATGTAAGTTATTTTTGTGTTTCCTAATTGTGCAGTTATTATTGCTGGTCCTTTATGATAATACATGTTTGTGGTAGCATCGGCCACATTTATGCTCACTATTATGCTAATGGTGAATGCTTGTCTTTGACTACTACTGTTCCAGATGTTGGCATCATGCTCACTGCCAGGGTGATGAGCATTAGTGCTTGTAATCGACTCATCAGAGCTAACTGCATATTGCAGTTTGGTCTGATGTGCTCTGTTTGCAGTCAGTGATCCCATGTACTGATGGAAAGCTTCAGACTCTTTGGAGGGCCTCCATGGTGGAATACTGTTACTGGGTAGTCTAAACAAACAAGGTGTTTCCATACAATTTATTTATTTGTTGGTTTATCATTCACTAACCAGGAAAGAAGGCTGGTCTGTGAAATCAGCCACAATTCGAGCCAGAAGGACAAGGCTAAATATAAAACAGACAATTTAATGTAGTCAGTCAAACAGCATGCATTTAGTAGGTGGGAAGCAGCTGAATTACCCAAGGAAAATCCATGTAGACATGAGATGTACCTTAAGATTATATGCAGAAAATGACTAGAGGTCAGGATTACATTTGAGACAGTAGATATGGAAGGCAGAGATCTTACCACTGAGCCGTGACATCCATGATTGTGTTGAAAATTCTTGATATTTAGGCATGTGGAGTTCCCACAGTAGTATAGTCTGGCTTCTACAGATGCCAGGACACATACATGTTGGTCTTCATTATGACAATCCTGCAACTATCATGAAGTGCATATATCACCCAATTAACCCAGTGTTCGCCTGTCCAGAACTAGGATTTCCTGGTCATTTGGGGGTTTGTAATACAGCTGTCCACCTTATCTGCTCTGATGAGTGATTGATTATGCATTTGCTGACTTTCCTCCTTTGCAGCTGCTGTTGTGCACTGACTATGTACATTAGACATGTTAATCATCTGCATATTTATTATGGAAGCATTTCTTTGTACCAGAGAAGTAAGCACTTCTGCTTCTGTTTGCAAATATGTCAAGGAGGACAGTAGTCTCCTTTTGCAGTTAGAAAGACTGTTCAGATAGGTAATAGTCATATTACGGTACTGTAAAAGAAACCTTTTTTGAAAATATTAAACATTCTCTGAAAGTGCACCAGTAGTATTAGGGCAGAATGTGCTTAAAAGTTTCTGGATCCCCACTGGAGCCTTAAACAGACCTTGTGACTCATGATGTGGTGAACAGTTTGGTAATCACGGCTACAGATGTTCATCGTGTTTCACTGTTGCAGTCATCACACTTGGGTTATCCTGCTGGCAGGCTACCTGCAGTCGGCCTGAATTCCAAAGTCCTGGTCCGGCGTCGGTTGCTGTCACCTCTTCCCTGACATCAGTGCGCCAGGGGTATAAAAGATGCAGCTGACGCCATTTTCCCCAGTCTTTCTTGCCGCGCGGTGCCCGAAGCAAAAGCAGTCCGCAAGTGCCAGTCTGCCGACTCCTGAGATTTTCAAAACCAAATTTCAGATCCGAAGTCTTCATTAAAGCTAAGTACCCTGTTGGGGAAACTTTTTTCTTGCTCCAGACCGATGTCAGAAAAAGTTAACAATTGTATTTCTTGTGGGAATCAAATACCTCATAAGGATTTTCATTCTTACTGTATTTTGCCTAGGCCCTGACCACGACGTTGCTAGCTGTCGGTTTTGTGCTAGATTTAACCAACGCACTATTAAGCGTCGGTACGATTTTGCCTTTCATTACTTTGGCCGAAGATTTAATTATATAATGCCGTCTGAACAGCCGATGACCAGAATTTATAAAAAGCGCAAGGAAAAGGACAGGCATCCAAAGTCCAAAACCGACAATGAGGCCTCCACTAGGCCAGTCGCCGGTTCTCAGTGAGGCACTTTTGCAGCCCCTGACGCCCGCTACCTCAGAGCCACAGGTCGCTTCTGACTCCCTCGTGGAGCCGACTAGGCCTCTGGATACTCAAGGTATTGGACACTTGGAAACTATTCCCTCAGATGGGTCCGGAGCCGCTGAGCAGGCATCGGCTTCTGAAGGTGTTTTCAGACCTACACAGTTATGTGTAAAGCCAACCTCAGCTTCAAAGGCAAAGACTAAAGCAGCTCTAAAGACAAAGAAACAAGTACAGCATTCTGCTGCACAGACTTCCATGCCTAAAAAACAGATGCTTAAAATGGCCGAAGACCTAATTACTTTGATCAGGGGTTCCCATCCCCATCCTGATAAGAGGCCTAGGAAAGAGACAGAATATGAATCTTCAGATCAGGTTTCCATTTCCTCTGACTCCTCTTTTGAACAGGGATACTCCCTTCCTCCTTATGAGGATTCTGATGCTGAAGAGTCTATTCCTTCAGCCTCTCCTCCTGAGGATTATTCTTTTGGGGAAACCCTTCATACCATGAGGGAGCACTTTCACTGGGAGAGCCAAGATTACTCAGAATCTAATAAAAGGCTCAGAGACTTTCTTTTACTACCTCAGCATAGACCTCTTGCTATTCCACCTGTTCTAGACAAAGTAGATGATGTATTTTCAAAGTCCAGCTTGTCTCCTGACTCTTTACCCCCTGCACCGGTTAAGCCAGACAGATACTACAGGGTTCCAGATTCCCACAAATTTCTATATAAAAACCCTGCTGCTGACCCAGAAACTATATTTCAGGGTCCCAAAGGGGTCAAGGCTTCCACTGCGAAAAACCCTGTCCCCTCTGATAGGGATTCTAGGGCACTGGACAGATGGGGGAAAAAAGTTTACACTTCTGCTACCTTGGCTTTAAGGGCTTTAAATTGTCAGTTTCATATGCTTAAATATCAGCAATATTTAATGTCACTGCTAAAACAGAAAATGTTGACAAATTCTGACTGTCCAGATAACAAGGAAATGCAGGATTTATTACATGCAGCTGAACAAGTTGGAAAGCATACTTTGCAATGTGGTTTTGATTCACTGGAGGCCTCTTGCAGGGCCGCTGCTATGGGTACTGTCATTAGAAGGCATGCTTGGTTAAAGGAACAAAATCTGCCTGATCATGTTAATGCAAAATTATTGGATGTTCCTTTACAGCATAATACTTTGGTGTTAAGGCAGAAGAGGTGATGAAGAAAATGGAGGATAAAGCTAAATCTATGCAGACAGTTAAGGATTTCTTACAGGTACAACCACCCAGATTTAGCAGGAACTGGCCTTCAAAGAATTAGTCCTTTCCAATGTCAGGCAGACCACAAAGAGGCAGATACAGATGCCCTAGAGGCAGATCCCAGCCCCAAGACTCATACAGGCCTAAACAATGGGGTGCTTCTACCTCCAAAAGCGGAGAAGACAAATCACAGCCATATAGAAAACAGTCCCAATGACTTTCCTCTGCCAATACCAAGCACTTATATTTTGGCAGCCCCCTTAGGGGGGAAAACTAGCACTTTTTGCACAAAATTGGCATATAATCACCCAGGACAAATGGGTCTTGAATATAGTGTCCCAGGGCTACAGATTCCACTTTCACACCCTGCCAAAGGCAAAAGGTATGCCAGACCTGCCACAAAATCAATGGGCAGAGACACAAAAGCAAGTTACATCCCTCATGGATATGAGGGCCATTCAGTGAGTACCACAGCAAGAGCAGGGACAAGGATTTTACTCAAGACTATTCCTGGTACCCAGAAAGGACAAAGCCTGGAGACCAATACTGGACCTGCCTATTCTAAACACTGTTCTGGACGTTCCAAAATTCAAAATGTTGACTCTGCAGCAGCTTCTGCCCCTGCTGGCCAAGAAGGCTTGGCTTGTAACTTTGGACCTAAAAGAGGCATACCTACATGTCCCAATTAGACAGTCTTGCAGACGATACCTCAGATTCATAGCTGGCTCAATGCACTACCAATTCTCTGCACTGCCCTTTGGCTTATCTACTGCGCCCAGGGTCTTCACAAAATGCCTGGCACCAGTAATTGCATTTTGCAGACAAAGAGGAATTCAAATATACCCTTACTTGGACGATTGTCTTATTCAAGCAGAGAACAAAGATATTCTACTGAGGCATCTGGCGTTTGTAAAAGGATTACTAATTTGCCTGGGGTACACGGTAAACGAAAAGAAATCAAAACTAGTACCCTCTCAAGAGATAATATTCCTGGGTGCAAGCTTAAATACAACTGCCCAGATGGCTTATCTCACACCAGACAAACAAAGGCAACTGACTTTTTATTTCGAAATGTTGGCAACAAAGACCCAGTTATCTGCAAGAAAAGTTTTGCAGGCTTTGGGCTTCATGGCATCCTGCATTCTACTAATTCCATATGCAAGACTGCATATGAGGAAACTACAATTGTATCTAAAAAGTGTTTGGACTCAACATTGCCACAGCCTGGAAATATTAATTACCCTCATTCCCTGCCTGCAACAGGAGTTTTGATGGTGGGCACAGG
This sequence comes from Protopterus annectens, assembly GCF_019279795.1. NCBI lineage: Eukaryota > Metazoa > Chordata > Ceratodontiformes > Protopteridae > Protopterus > Protopterus annectens. The sequence continues at coordinate 922,199,242 of NC_056727.1, read as the reverse complement.
CCTGTCATCACAACAAGGGACAGCCATTCACTCTACCCACGGCCAGGCAGACACTAACAACAGATGCATCAGATTACGCCTGGGGGGCCCACATGGCAGGAAGATGTATTCAGGGCACACGGCCAGCAGGCCAAATGTATCTTCATATCAATCAAAAAGAGATGCTAGCTGTTCAGAATGCCCTGACAGCCTTCAAGGATCTACTTCATCCAGGACAACTGCTGGTAAAGACGGACAATACTACAGTCATGTGGTACATAAACAAGCAGGGAGGCACACATTCCTACCCCCTCTGCAGACAAGCCATGACGTTGTGGAACTCAGCATTGACTTATCAAGTACACCTGCAAGCACAATTCCTGCCAGGAAAGACAAATACTCTGGCAGATGAACTAAGCAGAAATCTCAAGGATCCTCACGAGTGGAAACTAGATCCGCAAATCTTCAGCATGATAACAAGGAAATGGGGATGCCCAGACATAGATCTATGCTTCCCTGCACAACTGCCAACTACAGAGATTCTGCACCAGGACTTATCACAAACAAGCATGGAAAGTGGATGCCCTATCATTCAGCTGGAAAACCCTTACAGTATATGCCTTTCCTCCACTGCCTCTCCTCCTCAAGGTACTCCTAAAGGTCAGACAAGAGAAGCCAAAAATGATACTGATTGCCCCAGACTGGCCACGCCAGCACAGGTACCCAATCCTAAAGAGCTTGTCTCAAGGCCCAGCCTGGACATTACCTCAAATTCCTCATTTGCTGACCCAACAAAACAATCAGATCCTGCACAGCCAACTCAGAACCTTAAATCTGGCTGCATGGCTGATAATGTAACCATTCAGAACACACCTCTCTCTAAAGCAGTTATGGATGTTATTTTGGAGGCCAGGAGGCCCAGCACCAGAAAATCTTATACAGAAAAATGGAAGAGATTCTGTGCTTGGAACCAGGCACAAGGAATGTACACGCTTGTCCCAAATATTCCTCAGATTTTACAATACCTAACTGAGATGCTGGACAAAGGCCTATCCTTCTCATCAATTAAGACCCATGCCTCTGCCATTTCAGCTCATTACAATACGGATCCACCTATTTTTTCACATCCACTGCTAAGGCAGTACCTCAGAGGGGCCAAAAACATAAGACCTCCAAGGAGAGCTCCAACACCTGCATGGGACCTCAATTTTGTCTTGGAAAAACTCACACTGCCTCCTTTTGAGCCAGCCAATACAGCTGAGATAAAATACTTATCACGGAAAACAGCTCTGCTCCTAGCAATAACCTCAGCAAGAAGAGTCTCAGAGTTACAGGCACTAATGGCTGTGGAACCTTTTATTATTTTCCATCCGGACAGGGTTTCTCTAAGGACAAACCCAACATTTATGCCTAAGGTAGTGTCCAGTGTGGCTCTTAACCAAACCATTCATTTGCCTAACTTTTATCCAAACCCACAGAATAAGGGGGAGAGACTTCTGCATTCTTTGGACATACACAGACAGCTACGCTTCTACTTGGACAAAACTAAAGCTTTCAGAAAGACTGAGCAACTCTTAGTGGCATATGCTGCAGGATCACAAGGAAAAGCTATTTCAAAGCAGCCTATTTCAAATGGATATGCCACTGCATTTGTTTCTGCTAGTCACAACATGGCAAATCAGTGCCTAAGGGCATTAGGCTACATTCAACCAGAGCAGCAGCCACTTCAGCAGCCTTCCTCAGAGGAGTACCAACCAAGGACATTTTGGAGGCTGCAACTTTGACTTCAGTGCACACTTTTACCTAGCACTACCACTTACCTCTTTACTCTAAATCCAGAGCAGGCTTCGCCACTGCAGTTCTGCAGGGCCTCATAGCCACTCCTAATTCTATCTAGGCCCAGCCACCCAACCTCAGCTTTGGGATTCAACCCAAGTGTAATGACTGCAACAGTGAAACACGATGAGCATAGTACAGTTGTATACCTACCATAAATGTAGATGTTTGAGTGTATTCACTGTTGCAGTCCAGGTTACCCTCCCTCCATCCCCCTTTCATTGCTGGGACTTATCTTTACTTCTCTATTCTATACAACCTATGTGGTGTATTTGCTTGTAGATGAAGGTAATGTTTATGTTAGTGCATGCTTTTTTATGAGCAGAATTTTTAGCCTACCCTTTTGGGGGCACCTGACATCTGGGGCAAGAAAAACTGAAGAAAATGGCGTCGGCTGCATCTTTTATACCCCTGGCACACTGACGTCAGGGAAGAGGCGACAGCAACCGACGCCGGACCAGGACTTTGGAATTCAGGCTGACTGCGGGTATTCTGCCAGCAGGATAACCCAAGTGTAATGACTGCAACAGTGAATACACTCGAACATCTACATTTATGGTAGGTACACAGCTGTACTTTTCTAATATTCTTTAATTATGCACACTAATTACATCAGTCATGACTCACAGCAATTCACATAAACTGGGTTCTGGAGGCTGACCATCATTCCCAATTTCTGACCAGTGAATGACCCAGCTACAAAAATGGTAACAATAACAATATTAAGCTTATGACAGGGAGTAGTAGCTGCAGTTAATTATGATGCTTACATGACTGTAGTGAAGGTTAATTAAGTACATTGGTGACACCTTACAGATAATTGACTTAAGCCATTTTCTATTTAATGAACAGAGAATCATACATATTAGAATCAAGTTCTCTCTAAGTTATGTTGATAGTGCATCTCAGAAGTCATTTAGACTTCTCAGTTGTTACATGCTGCTGCTGCATTTTCATCTGTGCTCTGCTCAAGCCAAAGCACTGCAGAAATGGGAGAGGCTTCACAGTGAATAAGTGACCGACGAAATACTTCAAAGTGGGTCAGCTAATTCTACATTTAGAGCCACCATGATGCAAAAGGTAATGCCTGGTGACAACAGACCTGTTAATATGTTACTGCAGAGTGAGTTAGTACACCACTCAGAATACAAAACTGGAGATCAGCAGAACACAACGCTGAGTGCATCAAAACTACCATCCAGTCATTCATTCTGCTGTAACAGCCTTCAATTAGATATAAAACTCCTCACTGTTAGAATACAGACTTTAATCCAGGGGACTTGACTGCAATAGAATAATCCTCCCCATATAGAGATGTTAAAGCACAGAAGCAGTACTTCCCAAACTGTTGCAGTAGTAGGCTGCATAATGTTCCTATGGCCAAAGTAAACCAACTCTGCGGCATAGAGGGCACATGACTGTAGGGAACAAGAGAGCTCATGTTATGCAGCAGCTGTGGAACTTTATCAAGTGCACACTTATATAAGATCAGCATCCACTGCCATGAATACATGTAGAACAGCAGCACAGGGCAGGACAGGTGCACTGTCTATTCAACTGCAGTACCTGGTACCATATATTTATGTCACAGTGACAGCTCAATGCAGCAGGCCTGCATAAAGCAAGCATACTGCAGTACAGTGCAGCAAAGAGTAGACTTACAAACTTTGCCAGGCCTTCATACAAGAAATGCAGATGAATGTAGGGCTATACTTATGGCACCATGGGGAAGGTCAAATATTGGTAGATTAGGTAGCAACATTCTGCCTTATGTAGTTTGCTGTCTCCCATTCACATACTACAACCTAACTTTCAATACTTACCATTTTAGACACTGGCTATCAAGTAACTGCTGGCACATTTTAATACTGTAAATCATTTTCCTTGTTGAGCACTATGCAGTGTACCTTAGTAGCAGTCACCTTGATCGCAATGCCATGATTTCAGTCCTATATAATATTGTCAGCTGCTTCTGATTACTATCTGGTACTAACTATCTTTGTATTTATTTTTTAATTTATCTATATTTATTTATCAGGGTAATACACTGATCTCAATGGACCATTTGCAGGCTCAGCCCAGATGACTAGGATCACATAAATGAACAAAGCATATTTACAGATTTTCAAGGATGTATGAACAAAGCATATTTACAGATTTTACAGACAGAAGTATTTACTAAAGAAAAAAAAAAAATAAATATATATATATATATATATATATATATATATATATATATATATATATATTATATATACACACACACACACAAATATGTATATATATATATATATACACATACATACATATACATACATACATATTTACAGATGCAAGCATATGATACATTTAGTTCAAGAAGCAGTTTTATGTATATATATATATATATATATATATATATATATATATATATACATATACATATACATACATATATATGTGTGTGTGTGAGTGTATGATATTGTAAGGTAGTAATGTTGAGCATTTTATTCCACGGTGGTACAGCAGTAGCGTTGTTACCTCACAGCAAGAGGTTCTCCCATTCGATTCTTGGCTTGGCTTGGGAGTGCCTTCTGTGTGGAGTCTGCATGTCCTCCCCACGGTTGGGTAACATTTGAAAGACATGCGTGTGTAAATGGGTGTGCCTTCGTTGAAGGTTGGGCGTTGAGCTGGCACCTCGGCGTTTCATAAAAACCTACTGCCAATCATTAGCGGACCGGAGTTCTGCTGTGGCGACCCCTTATCGGGAAAAAGCCAAAAGACAAAGAAGAAGAAGTAATGCTGAGCATTTGATACCAACTGTGCATTATAATATCTTATGCACTGTCTGTTACTATACTTGGTATTTTTCACCTTTGCACACAGGTCACACCTGACAGGGGTCTTTGGACCAGCCCACTTAAACGGTTAACAAAGCTTTTAATAAGTAAATAAAACAATGGTGGAACGGCTGAAGAGTGAGATGCATGTGTATGTATGTACATATGTATGGTAGTCAGATATCTCTAAAAGTACCACTGAAGAAAAGGAGGAAAAGAGACAGAAGAACATGCAACACACTCTTTTATGTTAGGTGGTATGTTTATGAGCAATGGTTACCTCTTTCAGAGTTATCCACCCAAATGTGGAACTAAGAGGTATCCATGAATAAGGAGGGAGTCACATTTAATCACATTAAACTTACTACACTCAGAAAATAAACATTCTCCCAGTGTGATCCATTCCGGTCTGTAAATTGAATTCCTTTAAGAGAGATTGTACTGTGGCAAGATAGTGTGAGATTAGACTAATCCATTTTTAGCAATGTTTTTAAGACAAAGCTATTCAGTTAAAACAATGGAGTCAGGACTTAGAAAATTCCACCATATGGTCAGAACAAACATTAATCCAGGAATTACACCAGGTATCAGAAATTGGAAGAGTAAGCTGAATAACAAAATGTTGCTATTTTTGTTGAATGCTATAATGTCAGGGTCATGTAACTTGAGAGCATGATCAAAAGCTTTCAGCGCATGCTGTTCCATGTAAAGGTTTGAGTGATGTGTGATTGTCATATTTAGATACTCTTGTAGACAATTAAGTAAAATAGTCACCTATATTTTTCCATCTGAGTTTGCTGATGGTGTTTTATGAGGTATTGCATATTTTGTTATTGCTCGAGACTTTGGTTTAAACAGTGTATGGCCTTAAGTATGTAGACAAAGAAATTAAATGCATAATGCTAAATGACAAAATATTGTAATGCACAATTTCTTCATTATAAGAGCACCCATGTCATCTATTTGATTAGATGCTTAAAAACTTAGGGTTATATCAGAAAAACTCTTAGAAAGGGTTGAACTCAGATTTTGGAGCATTTGCATATCATTGAAAGACACAGCTTAAGGAATTGTGCTAACATAACATATATGGAGGGAGCACAGGAGATTATGCAATGAATAGAATGAAACATTCTATATCAAGAAGGGAGAAGAAAGATTAGAACAATTTAAGGAGTTGCTTAAGATGCAGACTCATTTTATAACACAATTTAAGACCTTAGTGCCCCAGTAGTATGAATGGAAACCCTTCTGTTTTAGAAATCTAAAACAGAAGGGTTTAGGTAACTTTGTAAGCAAAGGCTCCAAAACACTAAGGGACAGCTGTGAGGGACTATTTGATAAGGTTGGAATAAGCTCGGGGGCAGGTAGTGATTATGGTATAGTCTATGAGCATATGTGTATTACAAATACTAGTTCATAGAACTTGGTTAACATTTTTTTTTCTTATTCCATCCTCCTCCTCATGATTTACACAATGAATTCACTTCCTGTTCCCCAGTGGTTCATTGTTTCCTCCACAGATGAAAGGCATAAATTCTCTGGGTTATACAAGAGACTTACAGCACATTTGTTTCAATCCCAGAAGGCCTCATCAGCACATCCAATCACCTGTGAGGTGAGAGTCAAACATCAAAGAGTAGGTCAGATGGTGATCCCAAGGAGGTCCTTACCTAACTCCTCACTGTAGGTGGTTTGCAAATTTGTGATAGCTGCCTTTTCAGAGAGAGATGCGCATGTTCCCATATGTCTAAATCCCCAACTCAACAGTGTGATCTCCATTTTTGCAGCATAAGCCTGCCTGCCAGACCCCTTCCACAAATAAACGTTTTCCTGCCACTAGGTGTCAGTAATGCGACAGGCTTAGCTACCTACCTCTCTGCAGGATGAACAAGATGGCATTAGCCACTCAATCTCAACACAGGTTACCTAGATAATGGTCAGGGATTCATTCCTCTATGCCATGGAGTTAGCCTAGTTAACAGATGTTTTTGTTTATATTTTGTATAGTTTTGTTTTCTTTGTTTATCATTCTGTTTCCTCCCACATAACACAAATACTTGCGAGAGATGCAGCTATTTAGCCAAACTGGAGGCTGAGCTCTCTCAACTCAGGACTGGCAAGACCAGACAGGAGGAGAAGGCAACTACACACACCACAAAACCAGCCTCACATAATGCTACCACTCCACTGAATCAAACACATAAACACACAAAGACATACTCGGAGGCTCTGAGTAAAAATTTACCTAAACAGCAGAGGCCTCCAAAGCAGACACCCAAACAACTGCTACCTCAAGACACCCCACAAGCAACACATAAACCACAAAAGCAGTGTGCAAAGCAGTCACAGCCCTTAAGGCCAAATACAACACCAAACATACTTGTCATAGGTGACTCCATAGTCAGACACACTGACGCCCCACTCACCAGGCTGAACAAGGAGAGGGTCACAGTAAGCTGCCTATCGGGCTAGAATCCGCCACATAACACAAGCACTGGTCACTCCACGGCAAGTACAAATATGACACAGTCATTGTCCATGCTGGTGTGAACGACCTGAGACGTACCTCCCTGGACTACATGAAAAGAGACATAGAGGAGCTCTCTGATTATGTAGCCCAGGCAGGTATGACCCTAACCCTGAGCAGTATCCTTCCTTCACCAAGAATGATGCCACAATATAGAGACAAGATGATCAGCTTTAACAATTGGCTTAATGTCTGGTGTCATTCAAAGGGGATCCAGTGTCTGTCTGCCTGGGATGACATGCTTGACAAGCCACGCTGCTACGCAAGGGACGGCTTGCACCTGTCACCCCTGGGATTCCGGATATTGGCTAAGGCTCTTGCCACCCCATAGTGCCTTTTTAGGCAAGGCTCAAATTCTAAACCTACCACCCTAGAAAACAAAAATGGGAAGAAACTGAGGGTAATGCTGCTCAATGCCAGAAGTCTAAATCTCAAAATGCACGCACTCGAGGCCCTTCTCAGTATGGAGAACATCGATGTCTGTGCTGTAACTGAAACCTGGTTCAAGGCTCCTGAGAGCACCCCAGCACTATTAGGTTTTACCTCATATCATGCGTTCCGGCCCCAAAACCCGGACCACACCACAATAGGAGGGGGTGTATCCATATTCATAAAGGATACCCACACCTCCAGGTTGGTAGCAACGCACGAAGCTTTGGAAACCATCCAGGTGCAACTAACCATAGGCAAAACTGCTCTACAAATTGTAGCATGCTACAGGCCACCCTCTCAAACTCAGAAACCCCACACAGCCTTCCTGAAGACACTGGAGGGTATAAATGCATCTCCAAACACCATCATATTGGGTGACTTCAACTACCCGAATATAGACTGGGAACATTACTCAAGCCCTAACTTTCTAGCCCAACGGTTCCTGGAGTTCATAAATTCAAATGCCATGGAACAACTAGTCACTGTTCCCACGAGAGGAGAAAATATACTAGATCTCATTGTCACAAACATGGGGACAAAATGCTCCACACCGGAAGTATATCCTCATTGGTGAGATCTGATCATAAACTAATCTCACTGGAAATCCACATCCCGCCCCACCCCAAACAAAAAAGACCATAGTGAAGAACTTCTCTAAAGCAAACTTCACACTACTCAAGACTGGTGTGGTATCCTTCAAGGCCCCTGAGCCAGTGGAAACCACAACCCAAGCTGCGGAAGCCCTTACAAATGCCTTCTATGAACACCTCCAGGACTGCATGGATCAGGCAATCCCAAATAAAACCAAGACTCTTTCCACAAAGGGCAAACGTCCAGTCTGGTGGACCCCAGCCATTAACAAATTTTACAATAAGAGGAGAAAGCTATTACATGATAGAACAAAATCCATAAAAGGAAGTCACCCTGATCATTATTAGTAAAAAATACGAGCACTCATAAAATCAACTAAGGCCAATTTCAAGAGAAAAATTGCCATGGATTCAAAGAACAATCATAAGGCCTTTTTAGCTATGTTAGGAACCTGGGTGGAAACTCCCAGATATGCTCAGAATTAGTCCAAAATGATACAAAAATCACTGAACCCACAGACATTGCCAACATACTGGCAGACAGGTTCAGTGCAAACTTCACCCCTCTCCCCCCCCCTAAAGGAGAGATAACTATCCCAGCCGAGTGTAGCCTCCCGGACATCTCAAATGCGCAGGTGAAAGCTGCTCTCTCTAAAGCTAAAAACACAGCATCAATGGGACCGGATGGTGTCCCCGGCTGTGTGCTACACGAGCTAAATGAGGAATTAAACCCGCACATAAGGCAGCTATTTAATCTCAGCCTTACCACAGGATACGTGCCCAAGGAGTGGCGTACAGCAACTGTTGTCCCACTCCACAAAGGCGGTGCCTCTACGGACCCTGGTAATTACCGCCCCATAAGCTTAACAAGTCTAGTCTGCAAAGCTATGGAGAGGATCATAATGGAGCTCATAAACAAAGATATAGGGGACTTGCAGACATTGGACCCGACCCAGTTTGGCTTTGTCAAGGGAAGATCATGCCTTTTGAACTTGGTCGACTTCTTCGAAACAGTCACCAAGGCCATTGATGAGGGAAAGGCAGTCCATACAGCCTACCTTGACCTTGCAAAGGCTTTCGACACAATACCCCACTTGGGTATTGTAGAAAAACTTACCAGCTTAAATGTAAACCCATATGTCACAAGATGGGTTGCAAACTGGCTTAAGGACAGAACCCACAGGGTTAGAGTTGCTGGCGCTGTGTCAGACTCCAAGCCGGTCACAAGTGGTGTCCCACAGGGCTCGGTCCTTGGCCCCCTATTGTTTGGCATCTACTTCTCAGAAGTACAGGCCAACATAGGAGGACTTTGGCTGACAAAGTTTGCAGACGACTGCAAACTGGGCACCATAGTGGAAAGTGCATCAGACAAGGATATCCTTCAGAAGGGACTCACGGAAACAGATAGCTGGTGCCAGAGCCATGGCCTGAAGTTAAACGCCAAAAAATGTATAGTCATACCCTTCGGGAAAAACAAGGTAACCCCAAGCTACCATATAGGTGGCAATCCACTAAGCACAGAAGAGGTTATCAGGGACCTGGGGACCCAGGTTGACAGTGGCCTTTCTTTTGACACTCACATTGCTAAAGTGGTTAGAAAGACCTTCTACATTGCCCACCTGATCATGAAGGGATTCACATCCAGATCTAGTGAGGTCATTGTTTCCCTGTACTCTTCACTTATCAGACCAATGATCGAGTACAATGCCCCATTCGGGATGTATCTCACCCGACATCTGCAGCAATTGGAGAGACCCCAAAAGTTCCTCACCAAAAGGATAAAGGGACTCCAAAATCTGTCATATGCTGCCAGATTGAAGAAACTCCAGCTCTATTCAGTCGCATACCGCCTGCTCAGAGGTGACATGTGCCTGACATACAAGGCCATGTCCAACCCGAATTAATGGACATGCTCCACCTCAAAAATCCAAATCCACCAAAACCACTAGAGCAAGCGACTTAAACCTTAGCACGGATATAAATAGGACATGCTGGAGGGATAGATTTATCACTCAGAGACTCCCTATGCTGTGGAATAAAATCCCGGTCCATGTGAGGCAGAGCACCTCGCTGACTCTGTTCAAGAGAAATCTAGACCTGTGGATGGGAGATCGTAGGTTTACCCCGGGAATCATCTCTGTGTCACTGCTGGACAGAGGCACAACAAACTAATGGGCACAGTATTTTTTCATATAAGGGGTGGCATAAGCCACAAAAATTTGGGCTAGGCTTATAAATGCCTTAGGGCAGATAGCCTAGTATAAACTTATGAACCTATGTTTTGCCTCCATTCCCTCTCCTCTCCCTCCTCTTTTCACATTTGCTCTGCTAACATTAAAAAAAATATCCGAAAGTCTTAGCCAAATGAAGATATGCATATTTGTATCACCTCAAAACTGGTAACATTGCACTGCATGGATAGAGAGCAGTTCACATAGAAATGAAGGTTAATTAAGTAAATTGGTGACACCTTACAGATAATTGACTTAAGCCACTTTTTATTTAATAAACAGAGAATACATGTTAGAATGAAGTTTTCTATAGGTTAAGTTGATAGTGCATCCCAGAAGTTATTTAGAAGCCAATTCATAAAGGCAACACTTTATAGTTTTTCATCATAGGGCCATGACCTGGTATTGTACTATGAGTGAAATAGATGGTTAATAAAGAAATATTGTACGGAATGCCTTTTGTTCATGATAAGGATGACACTATAACTGATAAGCACGTTATTGGATAATATTGAAGAGACTATAATAATATAAAATTATATTTTGTTCAAACCTTTCATTGTACTGTCTTTATGACAGCCCGCTTTGGTCAGCTGTCTCCCCCTTGCTGGGGACTCTGGAAAGGGAATGAATGTGGTTAAGACCCATTGGAGGAGGTTGGATGACCAGCAGACATAGGCTAAAAGATGTAGAAAAAAATATCTGCCAGCTCATTTCACTTACTCACAAGAAAGTGCATCATTGTTATTTTCTCAAGAATGGAGGATAGCTTCCCATGTCTGAAAGAGGCCTCACTGTACAGCCCACCATTCAAACTACTCTTAATGTATTACTCTTATCTCTATGCATCTCCATGTGGCATTAGGAAATCATGTTACAGATTTTACTCATAAGACAGTGCTGACTCCAGTCTTAGAGAGCCCAAAACTAAACACACATTGGAAGCAAAGCATTCTATCATTTTTCCACTGCCAACCTACAGACCATGAAGCAATTCTACTACTGATCTTTAGAGTCAATTTCCTCACACATTGTAAATCTGGGACTATTTGCAAATCTTTACTCTAGCACTGTGAGCTAACACTTGGTGCACTGTTTGTTGATGTGTAGTATTACAATACTACAAAATGATGGGTGTCGTCTATATAGGAGTCAGATGATTTTGGGAAGATTAGTCACATGACTCCCAAGTAAACATCACTAATTGTGTAAGTTACTAATTCACCAAAGTGTTTGCGTCCCATTCTTTGAGATGAAGTGACTTCAGAAGTGATTATCTTTAATAGGAGTGTGCAGGGGGTCTTCCTTGTATATAGGTGAAGGGAGAGGGACCAAGCAAAAAAATAAAAGAAGAAAATAAAAACATAATTTAATGTGTAAGTGTTTTTCAGGTAATCCACGTCATACTATTTAGAATTGTAAAGCTTGCCTTTGGAAGACCAGAGTATGTCTTATTTATATGGTGAACTTACTGCATTTTATTTTGTATACCTGAAAAGGTTGTGCTTTATTACCACAATGGATAAAGTTCTTTCTCTGAATCTTTTATTTTATTTTTACTTTTTTATGTTTATTTTACATTTGTTCACCTGGGTCTCAGTGGACCATTTACATGTACAGCCATGGTTCATATGTTCATATATTAATACTAGGCTGTTGATGTAGAGGAACATTTGCAGCTTAGCCACACAATTTCAAATCATGAATATTCACAGACATGAATAATGAATACCCAGTTACAACCCACTTCACTAAGGCTTGAGGAGTCAAATCCGGGGTGTATTTACAATTGCACATACATTCATCCAGGTTATGCTTACATTCAAATAAGTGTATTCCATAAAAGAAGGATCGTCTGGGAGAGACACTTATTTTGTCAGCAGGTGTTATTTATATTTCCCTTGAGCAAGCACTTAGGTTATTATTTGTTTTATGGCTGTGCAGGAGTTCCTGTAGGATTGGGTCCTTTAAGGCTCTCTAGCCCAGGCAGAGGACCCTATCGATAGAGAGAGAGAGGTTTAAGGCAATGAGTAGCTTAGAGAAGACATGCCCTTGATTGTCTTGGTGAGGAAACTCTGCAGTATGTCAAGCTGAGTCATATATTTAGACAAAAGGATGAGTATATCACAATCATAGCCAGGTCATGGTCAAATGGGGCCCTAGGCAGGGAAATGGACTAGGGCTCCCCGTCAGCATTTCTGGTGACCCATTACTTTTTGCTACCCCCAGTTACCATAAACACTGCTCAAAACTGTCAGTATGCATATAGTTTTCTTCTTTACTTTTGAAATGAAGGCAGAGATATAGATTTAAATTCAAAGTTTTGATTTATATATCTTTGTTAACTAGATTAGTCCTACTAGGCTACTAGCAACTTTTCAGGGAAGCCCCTTGGTATTTATGCTACTAGGGGAAATGTAGTCAGGGCATTGGCAACCCCCCCCCCCTACTCTTTTTGATAGCTCAGGTGGATGTAAAAGGTCTCAGAGTACCTACCATTAACACAGAAAGATGGGGTCTTGGTTTAGTATCTCATCCAAATGATGACACACTCTAAGAATGTAACACCCTTCCCCTTAAAGTGCACTGCAGTATCAGCAATCCATCTATATGGTGTGGGAGTAGAAAACAGTCTTCTGCACCAAAGGCAAGTATGCTATCAGTTGTGCTACTAACACTGCTTTCTAATTCTATAGCGCAAACACTTGTGGCTGTTTGCTAAACAAAACAATTGCACATTGGAAAAGGACTTAGCATGAGCAACAGTAAACGTCTCTCCCTTTGAAGCTCATATTCTTTGAAAATGCACTGAAGCTCACATTCCTTGAAAATGCACCCCTATAGTTTTGAAGATTTTTTCCCCCATTAAGCAGTGAAACAGTCTATGAACCTATAAAAGACAAATTTACCCATTTCAGAACATTTCAATCAACTGTGATAATTAACTTAGCAGTTTGGTAGTTGGTGTAGATCACTGTGTGTATTGTACCTAGTCAGCCAATGTAGCTAGATAGCATGTGCCTATAAGTTACTGAGCACATGCAAGATCAATGCCATTTTGTACAGTCAGTCAGAGTGAATGCAGGCATGAATGGAGATGCACATGCAAATCTGTTTGAAGTAATGAGTCAGTCAGTTAGCTTAAATATATGTTACAGTTACAGCTCCTGATGTGGTTATGTACAATAAATAACTTGAACCCATCACAGTGCCTCAGGGTCCCATTGGAATACACGAGACATGCAACAGTTGGTGTACAGGATTAAGGCTCTTGTCTCCTGTAGCTAAGGTACAGAGTTTGATTCTGAACTAATTAACTAACGTGCCATCCCTAAGTAGGGCATTTTACACACACACACACACACACACACACACACACACACACACACACACATTGTATGAAAGATGCATGCAGAATGCATCCTGTAAGAAGAAATGAGATGCAGCATCACGCATGCAGAGTGTGCCCTTAAAGAAGAAATGTAAGAAATGCAATTTTTTTTTCTAACTCCTTAATTAAAATTAAATGTTGTGGCAGCAGCCAGTCCCCCCCTCCCCCAGTCAGTGGGCCCTAACCAACTGTCTATGTCACCTAGTGCTAGATCTGGCTCTGATCACAATTTAAGGAAGTGATAAAGTTATATAAAGTGTAATACAGAGATACAGAAATACATATCTATAAAAACGTAAGGATCTCTGCAAACTTTGCACATGACAAACTGAAAGGCAAGTTGTAAGTAGGGTAGATACAAGAGCAAATAATGCATATGTTGTCACTTTGGATTCTACATACTGGTTGTACCTCCTTATGATATTCTGTCTTCTGCTGTTCATTTTTATTGTACAGTAACCTTAAAATGATTATCACTTATATTCTTGTATTACTTAGTAATGTGTGCTATGTTAGTGTTATGTATTACAATGTGTGCTATGTTAGTGTTATGTATTATAATGTGTGTTATGTTAATGTTGTTATGCATTACTAAGTAATGTGTGTTATGCTAGTGTTGTTATGTATTTACATACTTAGTAATATGTGTTATGTATTTACATTTAGCTTGAGTCATGGACGATACAGGCTGTTTACATCATCCTTCATAGTGTTTAGCAAACAATTGGATTTGTGGCAGGTTAGTTTGAAATTGTGAGATGAAATCAAGGTGTTTTAGTATTGTTTTAATGACTAATGACGAATTCATCAGCACTTTAAACTTACAACGGACCATGAGCTGGATTAAGAATGTAATTGGAAGATGAATTAATGAATAAATATATGAATATTTAGAGTTCAGCTTGCATTACTCTTTAATAACATATTCTTGTTTCCTTTATTTATTGTTAGAAGCATTTAACATGAAAATTATATTTTTTACCTTAAATATCACTGGGAGCATTTTACATGAAAATTATATTTTTTCACCTTAAGTATAATCATTTCTTCTGCTTTTGTATTCCTGACTTCATAGCTCACTGCTGTGACATCACTATAATAGATGATGTTATGTGATCCTATCTCGCCTACATTCTGACTGATGGGTTCGGAGCCGATCCCTCGGCTCCAACTTGGCACGCTTATGCCAAAGAGCGAAGTCTCTTATTGGCTGAGCTTACTATATCCCAGGATGCACCACCACCAGTCCCCCAGATCTCGTTTGCCGCTAACAAGCAAAGACGTGGTCTCGAGCTTGGCTGAGCTAAGTAGGGTTTTTTCTCTTACTTTCCTGTCAGGAATTCCTTTAAAATTCAACAAAAAGCTGTTTTAACAGCTATATCGTATTTTTGTGTATGATTGAAGTTTTTTTTGTGGAAAAACTTTGTGTAGTGATTGCGTTTTGTCTGACTGGAGGTTCCATTTGGGTTGAAGGGCCTTCCCTTGTCAGCCGTTGCCTGTCAAGTTCCTTTTTTATTTTTAAAGGTTCTTGTATTCCTTGGTCATACCTTTTTATTTGTGACAGTTCTTGATTCAAAGAAGAGAATTTCTCTGTGATAGTTAGTGTGTCTTGTATTTTACTGGTATATACACTAATTTGGTTGCCATTATGTCACAGGCTCCTAGGCCTTCAGGGTTTAAAAAGTGCACTAAGTGCAGTTTCAAAATGTCGATCACAGATGATCACTCTCTCTGTGTGTACTGTTTGGGCGCCAAACATTTGCAGGAGTCCTGTAGCGTCTGTCACGCTTTTTCCTAGAGGGTCCTCCAAGAGAGGAAAAATAAACTTATTCTAAAAGGCCTTATTAAACCATCATTTGAAGAGGCATTAGCTTCCTCTCCTTCTCCTGCTAAAAAGAAAAGGGCGTCGGCTCCGACCAGTCCGTCGGAACCGACCGCCAAAAGACATAGGCAGGCTTCTCCTTCGGCTCCACGGACTTTGGAGCCGAGGGCGGAACGGTCTGCCTCGATGCCTCCAGCCTCGACTCCTCTGGGTTCGGAGCCGACGGCTGGGGCATCGAGAGGCGGGTCACCTTCATCGGCTCCACTGATCTCGGAGCCGATGAAGGTTGTCCGCTCAGACACTTCCTCCTCGGCACCGATGGAAATTGGTTTGGACACTTCTTCGGCGCTGATAATTGTCGAGTCGATTCGGAGCCGGTCCCCTAGTCCCTTGGAGCCGTTGGAGAGGCCTACTCGGACCCATTCAGTCTCTTCCAGGTCATCAAGGATGTCAGATTCGGACATAGACAGGGTGCTCCAAAGACTGTTCCAGTCCCCAGTCTTTCAGAAATTTGTTTCGGCTCCGACCCACTTGGCTTCGGAGCCGATAGCCCATTCCATTGCCATTCCTCCTCCGACCGCTTCGGCTCCGTCGGAGCAGGTGCTGATGGAGCCAGTGGAGATCCTAGGGTCGGCTCCGACCCTTACTCCTAACCCCGCCTTCGGGTCCGAGTTTAGCACATGGACTTCTTCGGCCGGACCGGGGTGACGTTTGGGGCCAATGCTGTCGGTTCCAAGCCTCCTCTCGGTGCTTCGACGCGGGACTTCCGTCTGCTATCATGGCTCAAGACCGGACCTCCCAGGATTCTGGGGTCCGGCCTTCAGAGCTATGAGGAGTGCCTTGGCCAAGTCTTCTTCGGCCATCTCTATGGCTTTACCGGCACCTTCCCTGGGCATGGAGACTGGGTCTTTGGCAGTTCCCCTGTCTCTAGGCAGCGGAGCCCCGGGGCCTGAGGTTACCCCCACTGGGGGTTCCCCTCCTCCTGAGGGTCTTTCGGAGTTGTCTTCGGAGAAGCCCCCAAGGAAGAGATCGTGCAAGAGGAAGCACGTGGACTCCCCCGATGAGTCTCTTACATCGGACACTGATCTTGATGATGCAGAGGGGCCCCCAAAGTCGTCCTCGGATGATGTCTCATTTGCAGACATTCTAGAGATCCTTAAGCAACGAGGCGGCTGGAATTCCAAACCCCCCTCCGCTGATGAGTCGGTGTTTCTCAAGGCCTTCGGGGCTCAGCCCTCCGCCTCCTGGGTGTCTCCGCCCTTCGACGAGCTCCTGGATTTGGTTTGTCGGAGGGCGTGGGAACATCCAGATACTGTGGAACCAGTGCCTTCTCGCCCTAACAAATTTTTGTCTGCCCCACCCGAGAAGGAGTTCTTAACGAAAGGCGTGGCTGTAGATGCCATGGTGGTGGCATCTGCTACCCAGCAGGATGTGGCAGAGGCTTCAACGTCCGTCCATCCTCCTAATAAGGAGTCTAGGAGCATGGACCGTGCGGAAGCGCACCCTGACTTCAGCGGCCTTTACTCTGAGGTCCCTGAATTATTTGGCACATTTCACCAGACTACAGAGGGATCTGGTCAAGGAGCTCTCAGACTCCCTCTCAGGTAACCTACCTGAGCAGCTAGCCCAGTCGGTTAGCTCTCAGTTGGCTATCCTCACCTCGATTTCTAACTCGTCCATGAGGCTCATTTCATATGCGGCCGAAGGCGGGCAGAGCGGCAGGCACAGGCGTGGCTCACGGAGACAAGCCTGGCTCCGTTGTGTCATTTTGGAGGCCTTCAAGTCTTCCTTTGCCGACGCTCCCTTTGATGGGTCCTCTTTGTTTGGACCCAAGGTAAAGACACTCTTACCCGCTGTGAGCAAGAGGAAAGACTTTATCTGCCATAGGAGCATCGTTATTCCACTCCCTTTCGGCCTTATCCCAAGGCTAAAGAGGAGGGAAGATGTGGTTCCATAAATCACAGAAATTCTTTCTTCAACAGCAGGAAGATTCCCTTCCAGAGGCAGAGGACGGGAAATTTTTCTGGGAGACGCTGTCCCAGAGGCGGCAGAGGCCCCGCAACACTGGAGACCGCGAGTCCTTTCGTGGCTCTTCAGCCTCCCACACTCCATGAGGGATTGCCCGGCTGTGCTGCTCCGGAGCCAGTCGGGTGCCGCTTTGCCAAGCACCTAAAAGCCTGGGAGTCTATTACTCAGGACAGATGGGTGCTTCGGATTATTGCCGGAGGTTACACCATTCCCTTCACACACTCACCCCCACCGTCCAAAAAATCCCGGACCCACCACCCAGTCAAAGGGAAATTGCAGCCGTAGAAGCTTCAAAGCTGCTAGAAAAGGAGTCATCCAACCGGTCCCCACAGACCAGATCGGATCCGAAATTACTCAAGGTTCTTTTAGTGCCAAAAGACAGGGGACCTGAGACCCATTTTGGATCTCAGCAAACTAAACCAGTCCGTCATGAAGTCCAAATTCGAATGGTCACTTTACAATCCATTCTCCCATTGTTGGAGAAAGATGTTTGGATGTGCTCCATAGATCTCAAGGACGCCTATTATCACATACCGATACATCAGGCGTCCAGGAGGTATCTGCGCTTCAGCCTGGGAGACAGTCATTTCCAATTTTGTGCACTGCCCTTTGGTCTCACCACAGCCCCAGGGTGTTCACCAAGTGTTTGGCAGTAGTGACTGCTCACCTGAGGAGTCTCGGATTCCAAGTGTTTCCCTATCTGGACGACTGGCTCCTGACTGCCACCACCAGGCATCTACTACTAGAGAACCTACAAGCCACCATCTCCCTGGGTGCTTCCCTGGGAATTACATTCAACTGGTCAAAGTCTGTCTTGCTGCCTTCTCAGTGCATAAGATTCATAGGAGCAGAGATAGACTCAAAATTAATGCGAATCTTCCTTCCTACCGAAAGGATACAAACATTACAAGGTCAAGCCCGAGCCCTGCTTCTAAGATCCAAAACCCCAGCCAGGATGGTCCTGCAACTTTTAGGTTCAACGTCTGCCACAGTTCTCCTAGTTCCTCTGGCAAGATTGCACATGAGGATTCTTCAGTGGCTGTTATCAACACAATGGTCTTTTCAGGATCTCCCCCTCAATCATCACATACTGATTACAGAGACGTGCAAACGGGACCTCCGCTGGTGGCTTCTGCCATCCAATCTGAATCAGGGAAGACCTTTTGTTATACCCCCTCCGGTGGCCACCTTGACAACGGATGCCTCCCAGACGGGGTGGGGGGGGCATTGTCTGGGCAGGTCAGTTCAGGGTTCTTGGCTTCCAAACGAAACATTTCTCCATATCAATGTGTTGGAAATGAGGGCTGTACTTCTGTCCCTACAAGCCCTCCACAAGTTTCTCCCTCAAGGCATTATCGCTAGCCACACAGACAACATGTCGGTGGTCTGGTATCTAAACAAACAAGGAGGGACCAGATCTTACCCCCTTTGCAGAGAGGCCATGAGGGTGTGGGAATGGGCAGTGGCTACCAACCACTTCCTGGTAGCGACCCACATTCCAGGAAAATCCAATGTATTGGCAGACAGACTGAGCAGGACTATTCTCTCTCCTCACGAGTGGTCCCTGAACGAAACAGTAGCAGCTCAGATTTTCAAAAGATGGGGATTCCGTGCTGCGACCTGTTTGCAACACCACAAAACACGAAGTGCAAAAGGTTCTTTTCCTTGACCCCGCGTCAAGGGGAGGCAGCTATGGATGCTTTAGTCCAACCTTGGCCAACAGGACTGCTTTATGCTTTCCCTCCGGTTCCACTCCTCCCCAAAGTCATCCAGAAAGCTTCCCAATTGGGGTCCACAATGATTCTAATTGCTCCGTACTGGCCTCGTCAGGTATGGTTCCCCTACCTACAGAAATATACTCTGGACGGTCCTTGGTTTTTGGATCTAACTCCAGACCTTCTGGTTCATCAGTCGGGACAACAGCACCAGTCCCTTCACACTTTGAAATTAACAGCTTGGCTCCTCCACTTCCGACTTTAGTCAGAAATCACACCTTGGACCCGGAAGTTATTCACATTTTATCTTCAGCCCACAAACCCACCACTAAGAAATTGTATCACAGTAAGTGGAAGAGGTTTGCTATCTGGGCTCAACTCAGAGGCTTAGACCCTATTACTGCCCCGATACCAGAGGTCTTGAAATTTTTAACATCCTTGTTTAATCAAGGATCTTCAGTCTCTACTATTAAAGTCCAACTAGCAGCTATCTCCAAATTTCACAAATCCATAGACCCACCGTTGATGAGCAGCAGATTATGCAAAACTTTCATGAAAGGTGCTGTGCTTTTAAGACCCCCAGTTTTTCATCCTGCGCCTCCGTGGGATCTTGATTTGGTACTTCGTGCCTTAACATCTTCCCCTTTTGAACCGGCTGCTACATGTGAGTTGAAATATCTGTCTTGGAAAACTGCCTTCTTAATTGCAATTACCTCTGCAAGAAGAGTTTCAGAACTTCAAGCCCTATCTATCAAACCACCGTACTTGATTTTTCACAAGGATAGAGTATCACTTAGGCCTAATCCATCTTTTGTTCCAAAAGTTTGTTCTAATCTCTGTCTCCAACAATCTCTAGAGCTACCAGTTTTCTTTCCAAAATTTTCAAACAAAGCGGAATACACCTTGCATACATTGGATGTTCACAGGCAATTGCGCTTCTATCTAGACAGGACTCAACAAATTCGAAAAACAGATCAATTGTTTGTGTCCTTTTCAGATAATAAACTGGGTAAAACCATCACTAAAGCTACTATTGCCAAATGGATTAGAGATTGCATAACTCAGGCTTATTCCTCTTCAAATAAGCAACTTACAACATCTGTCAAAGCTCACTCTACTAGAGCTATGGCTACCTCTATTGCATTTCATTCCAAGCTCGCTATTTCTGAGATTTGTGCTGCGGCTACTTGGTCCAACCCACACACTTTCATTTCCCACTATAAATTGGATGTGGCATCTAAAGGGCGAGCATCTTTTGGTTCCACGGTACTCAGGAGTGTTTTCCAGTGAGCCACCCAGGATTTAGGTGCTAGGGACGCTGTCCCATCAGTCAGAATGTAGGCGAGATAGGATCACATAACATCTTTTAGTTATGTACTCACCATAACTTCAGATGTTTGGGATCCATCTCGCCTACATTCCTAATACCCACCCTCCTTCCCCCTGCCTTGGAGATCAGAAGAGATTGAACGGTTCGAGTTCTACTGTTTTTATCTTGTATCATCTGTCGATGTTATATAAGCAGTGCATGCGTGTGTGCATGTATGCGGACAAACTAGATCTGGGGGACTGGTAGTGGTGCATCCTGGGATATAGTAAGCTCAGCCAATAAGAGACTTCGCTCTTTGGCATAAGCGTGCCGAGTCGGAGCCGAGGGATCGGCTCCGAACCCATCAGTCAGAATGTAGGCGAGATGGATCCCAAACATCTGAAGTTATGGTGAGTACATAACTAAAAGTTTATGATTATAAAAAGTTAGTAATGGAGGCAAGATAATTTACAAAGAACCTTACAAGGTAAAATATATATAATATATATATATATATATAAAATAACAGGAGGGGGGTATACAAAATACAATGCATGAGAGCATGCGCCTGATTATGTTTTCTAAAGTTTTATTTGTGTTTATCAATAGCTCTTTAAGGAAACATATCTACTAAAAGTATTACTGTGCTGATTTAGCAGCAGTTTTCTGTAAAGTATTACTTATTGCTACTAGTGTTGCACACTATAATGTCAGGGTCATATAACTGAGAACATGATCAAAAGATTTCAGACAGTGTTGCTCCATGAAAAGATACCAAGGACAAAGATGAAGAATTGCCCACTGCTGCATGTGACTTGCATACATGCAAAAAGTGGTGAAACTATATCTGTGTACTGTTTCTGCACTTTCTGTTCTATGAACCTATAATGAAAAAAAATCCTTGCCTCTATATTGCAGATAATACATATTAAAGATGTAGGCAGATGTTCTTCGTGTTTCACTGTTGCAGTCATTACATTTAGGGTAATCTGCTGGCAGGTTGCCCTCAGTTGGCCTGATTAACAAAGTATTGGGTCCTGCATCGGATGCTGCCCCTTCTTCCATGACATCAGGTCATCAGGGGTATAAAACATGCAGCCGACACCATTTTCATCAGTCTTTCTTGCCGCGCGGTGCCCGAAGCAGAAGCAAGTGCCGGTTGGTCGACTCCCTGAAATTTTCGTTTTTGAATTTCAGAACTGAAGTCTTCAACCTAAAGCTAAGTACCCCATTGGGGAAACTTTTTCTTGCTCCTTACCGATGTCAGTAAAAGTTAATAATTGTACTACTTGTGGGAAGTAAATACCTCATAAGGATTTTCATTTGTACTGTATTCCTTGCCTAAGCCCTGACCACAACGTGCCTTGCTGTCGGTTTTGTGCTAAATTTAACCAATGTACTATTAAGCGTCTGTATATTTTTGCATATAAATATTTTGGCTCAAGATTTAACTATCCTGAAATGCTGTCGGTTAGCAATCCGACTATCAGAATTCATAAAAAACGCAAAGAAAAAGACAGAGACAGACTGTCGAGGTCCAAAACCAATGACAAAGCTTCTCCTAAGCCAGCCGCTGGTTCACCGGTACTCAGTGAGGAGCTTTCGCAGCCCCTGATACCCGCTACTTTTGATTTGCAGGCCTCTACTGAGACCCATTTGGTGTCCGGTATGCCACGAGACACTTTAAGTATTGAACCCGCGGATGTCTGTACCTTAGATGGGTCCGGAGCCGCTGAGCAGTCACCGGCTTCTGAGGGTGTTTTCAAGTCTAAAGATTTGTATATTAAACCGATGCCAGCTTCAAAACCAAGGCCAAAACCAACTTCTATATCTAAAAAACTGACGCTTGGGCCATGTGCACAGGTCCCTATGCCTAAAAAACAAATGATCAAAATGGCTGAGGATTTAATTACCTTGATCAGGGGTTCCCAACCCCTTCCTGCTAAGAGGCCTAGGCAAGGCACTGATTATGAATCTTCAGATCAGGTTTCCATTTCTTCTGATTCCTCTTCTGATCAGGAATTATCTATTCCACCTTGTGAGGACTCTGATGCAGAAGACTCCATCCCTTCTGCTTCTCCTCCTGAGGATTTTTCTTTTGGAGAAACTTTGCATATCTTAAGAGAACATTTTCATTAGGAGAGTCAGGATTTTTCAGAATCCAAAAAGAGGCTTAGGGATTTCCTTCTTCTTCTTCAGCATAGGCCTTTGTCTATACCTCCTGTTCTAGACATTATTGATGATGTTTTCTCAGAATCCAGCATGGCTCCTGATTCCCTGCCTCCGGCTCCTAGTAAGCCAGACAGATATTACAGGGTTCCTGACTCCCAAAAATTCCTTTGTAAAAACCCTACTGCTGACCCTGAAACAATTTCTCAGGGTCCCAAGGGTGTTAAGGCTTCTACTGCTAAAAATCCTACCCCTTCTGATAGAGACTCCAGGGCACTGGATAGATGGGGTAAGAAGGTTTACACGTCTGCAACCCTGGCAATCAGGGCTTTAAACTGTCAATTTCATATACTTAAATATCAGCAGCATGTCATGGGCTTACTTAAACAGAAAATGATGTTGATTTCTGACTGTGTGGAAAATAAAGAGTTACAGGATTTATTGCATTCAAGCTGAACAAGTTGGAAAGCATACTTTGCAATGTGGTTTTGATTCCTTGGAGGCCTCTTGCAGGGCCGCTGTAACTGGATCTGTGATAAGAAGGCATGCTTGGCTCAAGGAGCAAAATCTGCCTGATCATGTTAAAGCAAAATTGTTGGATGCTCCTTTACAACAGGACAGTCTATTTGGTAATAAGGCAGAAGAAGTTTTGAAAAAGATGGAAGACAAAGCTAAATCTATGCAAACTGTAAAAGATTTCCTACAAATGCAGCCACCCAGGTTCAGTAGGCACTGGCCTACTAAGAACTGGTGCTTTCCAGTACCCACCAGAGCTGCTCAGGTCAAAGCCAGACACGCCAAAGGCTCCAGGTTTCGGTCACAAGGAACTTACAGAACAAAACAAAGGGGTGCCTCCACCTCCAAATCTGGAAGTAGCAAGGCACCTCCCTACAGTAAACAGTCTCAATGACTTTCCTCTGCCATTTCCAAGCACTTATCTTTTGGCAGCCCCTTTGGGGGGAAAACTAGCACTTCATGCACAAAATTGGCATCTAATTACCCAGGACAAGTGGGTTTTAAATATAGTATCCCAGGGATACAGATTTCATTTCCACACATTACCAATTCCAAACGGATGGCCAGATCTGCCTCCAAATCAGTGGGCAGAGACCCAGAAACAAGTTATGCCCCTCATGAATATGGGGGCTATTCAACCAGTTAACTAAACAACTATGGTGTCACTGCTTAATGAATCAATAGCAACACTAATAACACACCAAATATTTTATTAAAGCTTTTGGGTCTACAACCTTCATTAGTACAAATCAACTACTCACATTCAACATTTAAATAGGAGATAAAAGTATATCACATGTTTCAACCAACCTATCAGACATTTAGTAATCAAATCTTAAAGAAACATATAAATAACTTTTAAAATATATATATATATATATATAGATACTATTAAAATACATAATAAAACATCTATTTATAAACTCTTACTAAAGACATATTATTTAAAATAATACAGTCATATATATATATATATATATATATATATATATATATATATATATATATATATATCTATATATATATAAAAACATAATACATACATAAAACTTTATATTCTTTCTCTCCGTTTTTTCATCAAAACTGGTTTCAAACTAACAGCATTATTTAAGCCAGGAGCATAATCTGCCTGTAATTTAATGATCCATTCAAACTCTTTAAGCTCCAGTAAATTATTCATGTCACCTTTCCTCAAACCCATTTGTACTGTATCTAAAACCCTAAACTTAAAACTATGCTGCTCACCCTTATCTAAGTTGGTACCTAGGTAGTAACAAATGCATTGAGTAAGCATGTTTTAGATAAGGGTGAGCAGCATAGTTTTAAGTTTAGGGTTTTAGATATAGTACAAATGGGTTTGAGGAAAGGTGACATGAATAATTTGCTGGAGCTTAAAGAGTTTGAAACCAGTTTTGATGAAAAAACGGACAGAAAGAATATAAAGTTTTATGTATGTATTATGTTTATATATATATATATATATATATATATATATATATATATATATATATATAAAATGAATGTATTATTTTAAATAATATGTTTTTAGTAAGAGTTTATAAATAGATGTTTTATTATGTATTTTAATAGTATCTATATATATATATATTTTAAAAGTTATTTATATGTTTCTTTAAGATTTGATTGCTAAATGTCTGATAGGTTGGTTGAAACATGTGATATACTTTTATCTCCTCTTTAAATGTTGAATGTGAGTAGTTGATTTGTACTGATGAAGGTTGTAGACCCAAAAGCTTTAATAAAATATTTGGTGTGTTATTGGTGTGGCTATTCAACCAGTACCAGAAAAGGAAAAGGGACAAGGTTTTTATTCAAGACTTTTCCTGGTACCCAGAAAAGACAAATCATGGTGTCCAATTCTGAACTTATCCATTCTAAATACTTTCTTGGACATTCCAAAATTCAAGATGCTGACTCTACAACAGTTACTGCCTATGCTAGGCAAGGATGCCTGGATGGTAACTCTAGACCTAAAAGAGGCTTACCTGCATATCCCAATCAGGGAATCTTGCAGAAGATACCTCTGCTTCAAAGCAGGCTATTTGCATTACCAGTTCTCTGCACTGCACTTTGGCTTATCTACTGCGCCCAGGGTCTTCACAAAGTGCCTGGCACCAGTAATTGCATTTTGCAGACAAAGAAACATTCAGATTTATCCTTATCTGGATGATTGTCTAATTCAGGCAGAAAACAATGACACTCTTCTACAGCATCTAGCGTTTGTAAAAAGGCTTCTAACTTGCCTAGGGTACACCATAAATGAAAAGAAATCACAACTGGTACCCTCTCAAAAAATGACATTCCTGGGTGCAAGGTTGAATACAACTGCCCAGATGGCTTACCTCACGCCAGACAAACAAATCCAATTGATGACTTACTTCAAACAAGTGGCCACAAAAAACAAATTCTGCAGGCTTTGGTGTTCATGGCTTCCTGCATTCTTCTAATTCCATATGCAAGACTGCATATGAGGAAACTTCAATGGTACCTAAAAAGCTTATGGAGTCAACATTGTCACAGCCTGGAAACAATGATTCCTATCATTCCTTGCCTGCAGCAAGAGTTCCTATGGTGGGCAGAGGCCTGTCACCAAAACAAGGGGTTGTCATTCATTCCACCCCCTGCCACCCAAACCCTGACTACAGATGCATCAGACTATGCTTGGGGGGGGCGCATCTGGTAGGGAAATGCATTCAGGGTAAATGGAGCTCAAATCAAATGCACCTGCATATCAACCAGAAAGAGATGCTAGCTGTACAGAATGCTCTGACAGCTTTCAAGGACTTTCTTCATCCAGGACAATTACTGATAAAGACGGACAACACCACAGTCGTGTGGTACATAAACAAGCAGGGGGGGACCCATTCCTACCCCCTTTGCAGACTAGCCATGGCTTTGTGGAACACAGCCTTGACTTACCAAATACATCTACAAGCTCAATTCCTGCCAGGAAAGCAAAATACTCTGGCAGAAGAACTAAGCAGAAATCTTATGGACCCACATGAATGGAAACTGGATCTGCAAATCTTCAGCATGTTGACACGCGAATGGGGAGCCCAGACATAGATCTTTTTGCCTCACCCCAAAACTATCAGTTGGACAAATTCTGCACATGAATCCGTCAGAAAAAAGCTTGGAAAGTGGATGCTCTATCCTTCAGCTGGAAAAACTTATCAGTCTATGTTTTTCCCCCTCTGCCTTTGCTCTCCAAGGTATTACTAAAAGTCAGACAGGAAAAAACAAAAATGATTCTGATTGCTCCAGACTGGCCTCGCCAACACTGGTACCCGCTCCTACGTAATATGTCACACCTTCCTCCATGGTACCTGCCTCAGACACCTTATCTACTGTCTCAGCAGAGCTTTCAAATTCTACACACTCAGCTCAAAACTCTGAATCTTGCAGCATGACTAATCAACTAATTTCACCAGTTACATCTCTCAGCAAACCTGTGATGGATGTCATTTTGGAGGCTAGAAGGCCTAGTACTAGAAAATCGTATGCTGATAAATGGAAAAGATTCTGTGCCTGGAATCAGGCAGAAGGAATAAGCACAGCAATGCCCAATATTCCTCAGATTCTGCAATATTTAACTGAGATGCTTCACAAGGGCCTATCTTTCTCTTCCATAAAAACCAATGCCTCTGCCATCTCAGCTCAATACAACACAGAACCTCCCCTCTTTTCTCATTCCCTGCTAAAGCAGTATCTCAGAGGGGCCAAAAATTTAAGACCTCCCAGGAGAGCACCAACTCCTGCATAGGACCTCAGTTTTGTGTTGGAAAAACTCACCCTGCCTCCTTTTGAGCCAGCTGCTACTGCGGACATAAGATTTCTCTCTTGGAAGACAGCTTTTCTTTTAGCAGTCACTTCAGCTAGAAGGATCTCAGGACTATAGGCTCTCATGGCAGTGGAGGCTTTTATTATTTTCTACCCGGACAGGGTAGTGCTCAGGACCAATCCATCCTTTATGCCTAAAGTGGTATCTAGTGTGGCTCTTAATCAGACCATTCATCTGCCAACTTTTTTCCCAAATCCACAGAACAAGGGGGAGCAGATTCTGCATTCATTGGATGTACACAGACAACTAAGATTCTACTTGAACAGGACAAAATCTCTAAGAAAATCTGAGCAACTACTGGTGGCATTTGCTGCAGGGGCAGAGGGAAAGGCTATTTCAAAGCAGACTATTTCAAAATAATAGATAAGCCATTGTATTAGTTTCTGCTGCGTGCATCATGGTAAACCTGTCTCCAAGGGGATCAGATCCCATTCCACCAGGGCTGCATCTACTTCTGCAGCCTTTCTCAGAGGGGTTCCTACCAGAGACATTCTAGAAGCT
Source organism: Protopterus annectens (assembly GCF_019279795.1). Taxonomy (NCBI): domain Eukaryota; kingdom Metazoa; phylum Chordata; order Ceratodontiformes; family Protopteridae; genus Protopterus; species Protopterus annectens. The sequence goes on along the minus strand of NC_056727.1, from coordinate 922,171,512 downwards.
GCTTCCTGGAGCTCAGTTCATACGTTCACCAAGCATTACCATTTACCTCTCTTCTCTAAATCCAGAGCAGGCTTTGCCACTGCTGTCCTGCAGGGCCTTATAGCTGCTCCTAATGCTATATAATTCCATCCTCCCAACCGTAGCTGTGGGATTCTACCCAAATGTAATGACTGCAACAGTGAAACACGAAGAACATAGTACAGTTGTGTACACTTACCATAAATGTAGATGTTCGAGTGTATTCACTGTTGCAGTCCTGGTTACCCACCAGCAAGCCCCCTACTTTTCTCTTTTTATACCTCTTCTTTCTGTTACTATGCCCAAAAGCCTTTTTGTTGTATTTGCTTTTATTTGGAGGTATATTTTTTGTGTTCTAAATTACATGCATATATGTATATATACACACACACACACATATATATATATATATATATATATATATATATATATATATATATAGCTCCCCATTTGAGGGGCACCTGACATCTGGGGCAAGAAAAACTGATGAAAATGGTGTCGGCTGCACCTACATACACCTGACGTCATGGAAGAAGGGACAGCAACTGACGCAGGACCCAAGACTTTGTTAATCAGGCCGACTGAGGGCAAACTGTCACTACACTAAAATGTAATGACTGCAACAGTGAATACACTCGAACATCTACATTTATGGTAAGTGTACACAACTGTACTTTTAGTGGCAAACAAGTTTGCCAGAGGCAGAGTATAGTTTATCTTTGTTGACCTCACACTGCATGTGATTACTGGGTTTGTCTGGAGAGCACTCTGTGCATTGGAATTAAATGTACACAGTAAATGACTAACAAACAGGTGTATGCACATGTGTAAGTGCCAGCAGATCTAAGTTGTAAGGCTTAAATTATTATTTTTATGAAAAAGAAAAATGAGGGGGTGGGGGCTTGAGTAAATCTTAGTCCTATCCAGCTCACGCCCCTAGAGAGAATGGTATATATGCTTTTCTTGCATTTTGTATTGTGTATTGAAAAAGTTGATTATCAAATGACACGTCACTCACCACTTGAATTCCTCAGGGTGATATCCTTGGTTTGTTGCCATTTCAAATCTTCATAATGAAGTTATAGTTGATATCTGGATTACTGTCTGCCTGTCAGCCAAAAATGAACTTTCAGAAAGGTGGGAATGCAAAAAAAAAAAAAAGTCTCAGAACAAGGCTCTGTAGATTTTCCAGAGAAATTGCCTGGAAGATGACAAGTGATTGCCACAGAAACACAGAATTTATCAGCAAATAAGGATCACCCCAAGCTTCTTTTTCTTCGACCCGATAGATAATTTATTGTTAACTAATACCCTGCTTCTTTTTATATTCCATTACAATATCCTTATGACTTTTCCAGACACTCTTGAACTATGTTATTATTTTTTTATTCTAAAACTTTTTCAGGAAGACTGACACATGCATTTGCAACCCTCTTTATGAAAAATATGCTTACTAGCATCACCTCTGCTCCACCTCTGTCTATCTTCAACTTGCACCTCCTTGCCCTCTGCTAAATATTCTCAGTGGACATTTCAGGAAAGAGAAGAAAGTGAAATTATTGGTTTGCTAAATAATTAATTAGGTCATAAAAAGAAAATTATATAGCTATAATTATGTGTAAGCAGAGATGTCTGAGTACACAGCAAAACATATATAATCAAATTAAACTTGAGTGCAAAGCCAGTGAAATGCAAAAAGTATGTAGTTCAATTCCATGAAAGCATTTTAATTAAAACTGCAGTTTATTGTGCTTTCTTCTCATTAACCAAACCAAATGGCTTTTGCTAAACACAGATAAATTATAAATATCAGTGCTTTTCCTGTGAGAAAATCATCCTCTTTCTTGGGAGCTCTGCTTCTGCACCCCATAAATAAGATTATTAATTCCAAACCTGCTGTTATATGTGGGAAACGGATAGCCCTGTTATTGCTGAAGCCACACATATAATTAAACTATCACCTGGAGAGTTACAGCCAATCATAACATGTTTCAAACAAGGAACTCACTAAATATGAATGCCTCACAATTAGCAGCAAGAAAGTGGAGACCACAAGAAGCATACAGGGTAAGATTAAAGCAGAATAGTTAAAGAAGGGAAATAACATGATTTAAGGCTGTGAATGAAATGATTATGCATGTTTAGGTACCAGAAGATAAATAAGAAGATTAGGCATGTCAGGCACTTCTAAATGCATTGAATACTTACTGACTCTTTGGGAGAAAACTGAAAACACAATAGTCAAGTATGGATAAAGTTACTTCCTGTATTTGTTAAACATACAACAGTTCTCATTATGCAACTCTGTCAGGTTCTGAAAACACAGAAAATCAATACAGCTGACATTAACTTCTGTATCTATTAAATATATTACCATTGTCAGTATGTAACTCATTATTGACCTCTGAAACCACAGTAAATACAATACAGCTAACATTGTCTTCTCTATCTGTTAAACATCCAAAACATTCTTAGTATCTAACTCTGTCAGACTCTGAAAACACAGTAAATCAAATGCACCTAAAGTTACCTGCTGTATCTCTTAAATTATAGTTCTCATTATGTAGACTCTGAAAACACAATGAATCAAATACAAATAAATTAATTTTTGTATCTGTTAAACATACATACTACATTTGTCAGTAGGTAACTTTGTCAGACTCTGAAAACTCTGTGACAATGTGAGGTAGTGCAAGCTGTGCCAGAGAGAGCAGAACAGTGCATGTGTAATATATGCCAGCATAGATAGCTAGAGTTTTGTAAAGAATGTTATGTCATTTGTATATTAAACTTATTTGGTCCTGCTGGACAGAAAAGAAACATACATTTATAGCAGACTGTACTGTTGTAACTTTGGAAATGTGTATATATTAGCAGAGGATGCTAGAAGGGAAGGGGTTAAGCTCAGCTTACCTTAAGAAAAACAACCAGAAATTAAATGACTTGATTTAGGCCATAAAGATTTTATCTCACAGGTCTGAATGCAGCCAGAGACGCAATGTCTGGGAAAGGCCTGGGCTGTTATTGTCCTTAGTGGTGAACTAGCTGCTACCCTGGGGTGCCAGAGAATGTCTGGCTAGTCTCTCTAGGAAAGATGAAAGGGTCGGAATTGTTTTACAGTCTTTAGATGTCAGAAGAAGCTTACCAGAGCTCTAGGTGTGTATTGTGACACATCTGTGCTAGATCCTGGTTCAGTTTCTAATGTGGGAACCACAGAATCAGGTGACCAGAGGTGATGCATTCTATAGCCAGCACTGAAATTATTTTAGATATTAGTGAGATGTGAGAGGACACTCAGCACGCTGTTATTGGAACTGACAACAAAGACACTCATCCACTTCATCTTGCCTTGCTTTTGTAAGTAACTTAACTAGGGAACAGCAATTCTTCAGTTAATTAGAAAATGCAGTGAGGTTTGTCAAATACTGTTTTTCTGTATCTGGAGTCTTTCCATTTGTGTTATTTTTTATATTTCCTGTGAATTGAAACTCTGGTGTTTATTGTAAATAGATATTCAGTATTTTTCTGTTTTCTGTTTTATTATTTGTTATTAAATATGCCTATACCTTTTATTGTGAGTGGTCTTTTAAAAAATAGTTTAACTTTTGAGAGGCGTTGCATTTATTTGGTTGCACTGTGGGCTTCATGCTTCTGAAAGTCTTGCTGCTTGGTTAATACTACCCATTTGTATAAGTATTAATTTTACCAAGAGTAATTGGGTACCCTGGTAAGAGCCTTCAAGAAGCTAGCTGGTGGCAGGGAATCTACCTTATAGTTTGGGTGGAGGTACCTGCCTGTATCTGTATCTGTACCAGCCTTTCCTAGGTGTGTGCATGAAAATCAAATCTCAAAGAGTGTATGTGTTAGCTACTTGGAACAAGGACACAGACCACTGAATTTTGCAGAGAGAAAGGTAGAGTCTTATTTTGGGGCCTGGAGAGGAAAACCCAGTCCCAGGATTGTAGTGTGCTCCCTGTGTGCTCTTAAGAGAAATTGTACTTGGTGCAGAGAGATGCATCTAAAAATACTGTGTGTATCCATTTTTGTTCTAAGTGAACATCTCCCACTGGTGTCAGGGGTGAGAACTGAGGTGCCTTGATTACTGGCCCAGAAGAGGGATGCCACAAACACAGTAAATCAAATACAGCTAACATTACCTTCTTTATCTGTTAAACATGCTGACATTAACATTATGTAATTCTTGGTTAGTCTGCATAAATCTATTTACTCTTAATTTTCCTTTTAGTGCACCTGCATCTACATCCCTGCTTAAGATCAAAGGTCAAGATTACTGAACCCCTGTACAAACAGTATACAAGGCAATGTCATGAGGTCTGTGACTCAGAGAACCCCTTTCCTGGCTTACACACTATAGGTATTCGGGGTACCCTGAAGAATATGTGGCTTGTGGAGGTGTGCAGTTCTTAGAAGGTTTAGTAGAAAAATTAAAAAAATAAATAACTAAGCTTGCAGACTCTCCTTCAAACTTCCACCAGCAGAAGTCGCCACAAAAACCGAACATCACCCAGGAAATCACATGACCCTCACACCAACACCAGTAACAAAATACAGCCACCAACTCCTTCCCTCCCTACAACAATCCAACAACAATTGTGCTCTTGATCCCATCTGGCCACCCTAGTGACAAGCAGTGCACCCTCTCCAGCATGGCTTATAGCAAATTTCTCTCCTCACACTAGTGAATCCTGACTATACTGCACTATGTTGCTTTTAGCTGGACTCCTCCAACCACTAGACCCTGCTCTGTCATCATTTACTAGGCTGTCATCATTGCAGAGCTATATCCCCCAACACAATTGTCTGTGTTCAGGAACCCCACTTCTAATCCTCCTTATGAAATCAAAGTATAGTACCATGAGAGTAACTCTGATATCACCAATTCATTATGATGTCAGATAGGTATGATAGCACCAGAAGAGCAACAGAGGCAACTGTACTGTTCCAGTGCAAATGACTGGAGTACTAAATAATGGATGAGGAAAATGTACTGTCTAACTTGAAATTTTAATTTCAGTTGTATCTAAATAACATTTTTTTGGAAAAGGTATTAAAATACTAAGCAGGCTAAGTATATTGTGACATTTTAAGTTTACTAATTATGTTGAAAATAAGGCTATTAAAAACAAGTGAATGGAAAGCCAGCTTCAGTGGTGTAAAGCGATAAGCCTCTGACTGTGGCCCAGGTGATCTGAGTTTGATCAGTGCCTTGGTCACCGGACAGTTGGTTGGGAGGACAATCACTGGTTGTAGTAGTCCTTCAGAAGAAGGAGGACAGCCTGGTGTGCGTGTGCGCGCGCGCGCGTGTGTGTGTGTGTGTGTGTGTGTGTGTGTGTGTGTGTGTGTGTGTGTGTGTGTGTGTGTGTGTGTGTGTGTGTGTGTATATATGAATGGGGGGTGGAGAGTACCAACCGGCAATAACCTACACTGAACAATTACACATGCTGTTCCCTATGGTCAGGTATTGTGGCACACATGGTGATGTGGATCACACATTCCCCCACTGGGGGAATGGTTAGGCTAAGGAATGCCAGCAAGGACACAAGCAACCCATGTGGCTGCCTAAACGATGCCTTCCCAGATGGCTCTAACCTTAGTGGACGAGGGTAGACCCCCTACAGGAAGCACATGGGCTCATATCATGCTGGTGAGAAATCCAATGGTCAGCAGATACGGGGCAAAAGTATACAGATTTAAAAAATAATGGAACTAGTAGTGGTAGAAAGGAGACTCCAAAAGAAGAGAACACGGTCATTTTTGCATAAAGAAATTAGCAGATATTTAGAATTAGCTATCTGAAACAATGTGAACCACCTTAAAATATTTACCTCTTTAAAAAAAAAAAAGATGTTACACTATGAAGGAGAGATCTTCAAATGAAAAATAGGAGATGAAATCTGAGAATGCCAAATGGATACTAAAGTTAAGTTTGTGTGCTTACATATGTCTAAGCCAAACAACACAAAATATCTTACATCTGTGGGCATAATCACATTCTTATATTAATTCTGTAAATAAATAGCTCAGACCTACTACAGGTGTACTGTGTTACCTTTAAATACATCATAATATAGTTCACTATAGAGGTTTGCTCCAAGTGCAGTGAAAATGAAGGGCATATAACTAACCCAAACAGAGGCAAAGAGAGAGAGTTGTGATAACTTCTTGCCACCTATACTTGACCCAGATTTGTAGTACTGAATTCATGCCTCTGCACTGTCTGAATTTGCAACAGGTTTACTTTGTAACTCATAAAATTTGTGGCTATGAAACAAACCATTGAGGGGTAAAGTTAAGAAATCATATTATTCCAGAAAATACCATTACCGTTATTCTTCTTCTTAACAAAAAACTTCACCCAGAATAAAAAAAAAAGTTTTTTCAACATGTATTTATCTTTTCCAAAGTACTAATGTTTCAGTATTACTGCAAATTGTTAATATCGTTTTACAATTTGCTACACCCCAGAACAGTCTAATGGGCCTATAACACTGACATGCTCTTTTTTTGTCTTTGTTACTCCCAAAGTGCACTTTGTGTCCACATTGTATGATATAGCCTAGATGCAGTAAATTGTAAGGAAAAATATTACAATGTCTTTTACTTTTCCCTATCTAGTACATACACCTAGATGATCTCTTTTTTGCCTTTTGGGCTATGAAGGACGTTGTTTTACTAGATCTTCTGCACCTCAAAAAATCTGAAACTGTTAGGAGCACTCACTCTAAAACTCTCAACATACAACTCATTCATCATAAAATACATAGAATGATAGGTTCATTACCCAAAGGATCCTCTGCCTGTGGAACAAACCTCCCTTGCATGGTGATCAGTGTGACTTCAATGAAGTCTTGCTAAGTAGATGGGTTCACATAAATTTATCTCATGGATTAATAGTACCTCCTTTAACAAGACAGTAGGTACACCTACCAATGGTACTTTCTAGGATGCATGGTGATACATACATGGTTGTTCAAACCACCTGCTTAGTATTAACCTAGGAACATGGGAATCTATAAATAAAGTAATGTGTTCCTGCATTTATTTATGACAGTGACATGATTCACTGACTTTTCAGACTGACTCGGAAAACCTTGCAATTGCTTCCTTTTTATTGATGTAATCTACTGAAAATGTCATTCCTGGTACAGTTGAGTCATATTCCTGAACCATCACTTGAATTTCAGGTTTTTGTTAAGTACTTAGAGCGGTGCTTCTAGAAGATTTGCACACATCTCCAATTTACAATTGTTAGCAAAATGAAAACGCTTACAGATTTATAGCTGTAGAGTTGCAGTAAAAAGGATCCCTGCTCTTCTTACAGATTTTCACCTAACCATTTGGGAAAACAAAAAAATTTCACTTTAGCTATATGTGTGCTTTATACCACTTTACTGATTTCAGCAAGAGACATTCTCAGTGCATAAAACTGTGGGTGATTACTAACAGTGAAAACTACAAAAAGGGTGTGGATGCTTGTATGTAAGATGGGGTGATGCAAATCTTTTCAGAAACAAAGTGAGCTGTTAATAGGATAAAGCAGTGTGACTCTCATAATCTATGACAGGAAAAAATGAAACTGAAGGGTGTTGAACGAAGCAGTGAGCAACAGTTGTATGATATCAGGGGAGAAATATAACACTCGGATGAAGAAATTACCGGGGAAACCAAATGATTGATGGAGTTGAGGTTTAACACAAGTCTTCTTAATCTATCATTTTTTTTAAATTGACTATTGCCAATATTTAAACACTGTCTCTAATTTTCAGAGAAAGAAAATGAGCTCTATGCTTCAATATATCACTCAAGATAATAATTTCACCAAACTAGTAGTACTTTTATTAAATACAAAATAAATTAATATAATAATAATGTTAATGTTTAAAAATACAAACATTTCAAATAATTACGTTTAGAGTGTCATGCTATTACTGGTTGTTTAAGCAGTAATATATGTTAATTCTGAATATGTCATTTATGACCTAAAGCAACTTCCAGTTATTTTTGGCGGGAAAAGAAAAGAAGATGTAAATATTGTAAGTAAAGGTGTGCCACACATCTCAGTTACAAAACAGTGGATATAAAACAAAAATCACCATGAAATGTCTGTGGTAATCAACAAATACAAAATGTCACAACAGTCTCATAACCAGGCAAAAAACTGTGGATGACAAAATAACATAAATAAATTTGAAATATGTGATATAATAATCGCCATTGTGGGTGACCTTCTATCATGAATAGGCAGAACAACTAATGAAACAATGTTAGGATGTTTTCAAGACAAGAGCAACACTGCCCTCAATCTTTAACAAGCACCGTGATGGTTCTGCAGTAAAGTTCACATAAAATGGTAAATGAACCATTGAGATAATTTGTAAGGTGATTAATTATTTTATTTTACATTTGTTAACCGGGAGAGTCCAACTGCATGTGATGTAGCATGTTATGAAATCTGTAGTGGTCAACAGCAAAGAATTATGGATAACATGCATATCCCCACTGTTACAGGATTATTTAAAAAATGTACATATTAGCGTAGCAATGGGCAGTCATACCTCTGAATGTCATTCACTCATTCATATATTCTGTGAGACTATCCTTACGCAATTTATAATCACTGTGGACCCAGACACTATTTTGATACTCAGTGGATGTAAGACAGAAATTAATCTGACATAGGATGCCAGTGTATTGCAGAACATACGCAGACACATACTCAGATTGAAGATGCATACCATCGGGTGTTACAATGCCAGGGCACTTCTATGGACTAGGCTTGTAAAGGTTCCAGGGCTATTAGCCTAGTACACACCTATGAACCAGTAAGCAATATGGAGGCTCACATTTCACCTACAGCATGTCTTTGGGATGGAGCTGAAAACAGGAGCACCTGGTTAAAGTCCTTGTAGATACAGGGTGAACATGTTAACACTGTACAGAAGGCACCCAGCTGGGGAACCAAATAGAATACAGGCACTGTGAGGTAGCAATGCTACCCCCTATGCCACTATGCCAGCCACTAAACTATATGCTAATGCTAATTTTATGGGAGATATCTTAAGGCACTAACTTACTCAAAAATATAAAGCCTTATTTATTAATCAGTACTATTTTCTTAACTATATTTATATAACTGTTACTCACACATACATACATCTATCTTATTTATTTATCTATAAGAAAGCCCCCTCTCCACAAATACTTAATTTTACTCAGTTTATACTCAATAACTTGCATATCACTGAGGTAATCTCATGATGTACTATCACAATTCCATATAAAACGAGACGTGAGGCTTGTATATTCATTCTGTATGGCTATTCATTACCAATGAATGTTATTATTATGCACCTTATTATTGAGTAACTTCTATTATATGCAAGCACATGCTTATACAGTGAGGCAATAGGATATAGCATTGCAATAATTATAGGATTATTGCCATTACACACACACACACACACACACACACACACACACACACACACACACACACACACACACACACACACACACACACACACACACATATGAACTACAGTTTAAGTAGTCTGTGACTGTTTTTAAACAGTCTTATTCTTCTCCAGGCAGCCTAGGTAAGGTGGAAGGGAGAGCAGCATGTGTTGACACCACTATATGTGGTCAGGCTTGAGCATGTTTGTAAACGCACCTGTCTGGGATAATTATTTCTGTACAATTCATGCAGTAACAACACAAACACTGATCTCCTTTCTTGTCCGGCATGTCTTTATTTATGGTATGTTGTACATGTGTAGCACAAGTCACACATGAGGAATGTAAACTATTTAGAATTTGAGCTGTGGGCTGCCTGTATGACATGGAGATGCAAGCAATACTCTAATTTCAGTGATACCATTGTCAAGGTGAGATATAACTCACTCCCTGTTTTTATAGGGCAGGACAGTCATTTTGAAAAGTTAGCTGATGCTGGGTTCAGTAGTGCAGCCCAAGGGTATTGCCAATAATACCTGAGGAATAACGGGAAACATACACAATAAGAAGGGTGTACAGAACACTGGCAAAAGAAAAATAGGAAAGATGACAGAAAGGAAGAGAGAGAGAGAGAGAAAGAAAGAAAGGCAGAAAGAAGGAAGAAAAAAGGCAATGTATGCGATATTTAGCTTTTAAGAAAAAATTAAAAGGATTAAGGTAAGATGTTTCTCATAATTTCCTATGAAAACCTGTGGTTAAGGTCCTAAATGTTGTGAAAAAAAGGAAGGAAAAAGACTGCGGCAGTGGGAACACTAAAGCAATAAAGTATTGTTTTGTGTGAATCCCCTGCATTTTTCCACCACCAGAGTTTTTAGCCTAAACTCAGGCACCTCAGGGTTGCAGCCTGTAACAAATATTTCTTGTCTCTGTTTCTGAGCTGTTCTGTGCCTACCTGAAAACTTCTATTTATGTGACGTTTTAACACAATCTCTAAAGGGGGGGGGGGGTCACAAAAGGTGCAAACATTTTCCTTAAACTGACTACAGAGTTCTGAATTTCTACAAGAGATGAATGTATCGACGATCACAGCACAAACTCAAGATAGGCCCCTTTCTGCATTATACCTATTATTTCTAGCTGGTTCTGTGAAGGCACATGTGAGTATGTGGCTGTATATAGCTGTGCAGAGCATTCATGGTATTAAAATTAACCAAAAAGGTGATGCATTTGTCATAACCAAAGTTAGCCATGACAATGAACCTTAACCACAGCCTCCATAACCCATTTTCTACATTTTTTGCCTCTCGGATTATTAGCTGTTTTGAAATTAAATGAGTCTGCATTTTTGAAAGAAGTAAAACAAAAGCACATTAAAACACACATTGAACATAATAAATAAGTACTGAATACTAAAACAGTTCCTAAACCCAGAGTCATCATGGTACAGCATATGTCAATGTGAAGAGATAAGCCTTCACGGTTCTTTGTAATCCAGCCAACATAGGTAAATTCCTATGCTGCACTGTTGGAACCTCCAGTAATCCCATGGAAAAAAAAAAAAGAAAACAAAGGCCTCAAAGGATAATATCAGATAAGGAACAACGTCAGTTGCTCAAATAAATGGCTATAATTTTTGAGCCAGTCAGCATTTTTAACATATTTTTCAAAAAGGCACATGAACAGATCTAGCAGGCTTTTCCCAAGAGTAACTAAATTGGTCAACCATTTCAGATGTACACAAAAACAATTACACTTTCCTCATGGAATATAAGCAGACCATGAAAGTGTATTTTTGCATATTCTTTCTTTCTTTCTTTAAATGGATTATTTCAGAAACTATTAATGTTAAGTTGTCCATCTCGCCTTCGTTCTTGCTGTTTGGGTTCAGAGCCAATCCTCAGCTCGGACTCTGCCATCTTCTATAGCTCGACAGCTGTTTACTGGCTCGAGGCTACCCCTTATCCCAGAATGCCCAGCGACAGCTACCCAGATCTCATTTGCCGCTTCAGCTGCAAGGTTGCTTCATTACTGGCTCAGGCTTAGTATAGTTTTTTCTATTATTATAATTGTTGTTTATTCTTAAAAAGTTGTAAAGTTTTTGTCTAGGTATATTACTTTATCCCTTATCGCTTTCTTGTGTGTTGTAGCTTTGTTGGCCGTCGCTCCATAACTTGCAGGCCTTCTGTTTCCCCTGAACTCATTTAAATTAAAGAGATCCCCCCCCCCCCTTGGGACAGCCATTTAAATTTTTTTCTTAGTTTTGAAGTATAGCATTTTCTTATTGTTGTTGTGGTTGTTGTTAGTAAAATGTCTAAAGATACCAAGGTATCTGGCTTTAAAAAGTGTGACTCATGCTGCCAGAAAATGTCTCTGACAGATGGGCACACTAGTTGTGTATATTGTTTGGGCGCTGTTCACCTGCAGGACTCCTGTTCTATATGTCGCGCTTTTAGTCCAAGGGTCCTGCAGGAGCACAGAAACAAATTAATCCTTCGGGATTATTGAAGCCTCAGGATTTTCCGGCTAAAAGTACTCAGCCAGCGAAATCCCCTAAGTCTGTCAAGCCGTCGGCTCCACCTTCAGAGCCGACTCCTTTACTTGACCAACCAAGCTGGCACCGATAAGGCAACTCCTCCATCGGCTCCATCTTTTATTTTGATGCTGTCTCAGAGCCATAAGAGACTGAGGTCTCCGTCCTTGGAGTCCATCCACTCGGCACCTCAGTCACCCTTGTTACAGAGTGAATGTAGCCATCATTCTTCCCACTCCTATCGATCCTCTAGATTATCGGATCATGATGTGGAGAGAGTAGTAAGTAGGTTGCTTAAGTCACAGGCACTGGCAAAATTACTGTCCAGCCCATCTCAACAGGTATCTGCTCCAACCGCCTCTATTTCCATTCCTCCTCTGACTACATTTAGCTCAGAGCGAGAGACCATGGATCCACAGGTAGTAGAACCGTTGGCGCCGATCATCATCTCTCCTTCGGTTCTGACGTCGGCTCCGATTACCTCGATTGTACCTTCTATCAAGGGATCTGGGTGCTGGGGCTTTCTCATCGGCTCCAAGGGGAGGAGTGGCATCGGACCATTGTCCGACCCCATTCTCCCCCTTGGAGCTTCGGCGCAGGTGAGCTTGGCTCCAACATCAGCCTCGGAGCCATCACCCTCGATGTGGAGAAGGACTCCTGTTTCTTCGGAGCTGGAGCTTTCTCTGTCTAGAGGTCGGGATGCCTTCAAGGTCATGTGGAGTGTGCTGTCCCCCGAAACAGCTCTACTGCCAGCTCCATTGGCTCCTCCCCCATGGTGTCTGTTCCAACCTCTACTCCTCCTACAGACCCCAAGCGTAGGGAACCTATGCCCCAGGACACCCCATTGGGTGATCCCTCTTCTTCCAAAGCCTCCCCTGATCACTTGGAAAAGCCTCCCCGGAAGAAGAAGTGCAAGAGGAAGCACATAGACTCTCCTGAGTCTGTCACCTCAGATACAGACATGGATGAATCTGAAGGGTCCCCAAGTTCCCCCTCTGAAGATGTTTCCTTTTTGGACATCCTTGAAATGCTTAGACAGAGGAGGGACTGGACTTCTCTAGCCCCCTACCGAGGATGAGTCTGTATACTTGGATGCATTCAGTTCCCAACCTTCCACCTCCTGGGTATCTCCTCCTTTCGATCCTCTCATGTCTGTAGTGGCTCAAAAGGCTTGGTCAGCTCCAGATTCTGTGGAACCTACTCCAAGGAGACCAAACAAATTTATTACAGCCCCCCAGGACAAACAATTTCTCTCCAAAGGTGTGCTCGTTGATGCCATGGTGGTAACAGCAGCCACCAAGAAAGTTAGCAGAAACCTCATCTGTTCATCCTCCAAACAAAGAGTCTCGGACGATGGACAGATATGGAAAGCGAATGTTTGCTTCAGCGACCTTTTCAATGAGGTCCCTGAACTATCTATGCCATTTTACATGTCTTCAAAGGGATCTCCTGAAAGAGCTTGGAGATACCCTTCAAGATCCTACAGCTGAGGGAGTACCAGCCAAATTAGCTTCTCAGCTTGCAACTCTTAATTCCATAGTCAACTCCTCCATGAGGCTGATTTCCTATGCAGCTGATGGAGCGAGCAGAGCCACAGGGACAGGTGTGACTCTCAGGAGACATGCTTGGATGCGACTGTGTCACTTTGCTGAACCCTTTTGAGCGTCCTTCACCAATACTCCCTTCAATGGCTCCTTTCTCTTTGGGCCTCAGGTGAAAGACACTTTGACCAGGTGTGAGCAGGAAGGCAAGACTCTCTCTGCTGTGGGAGTCCATTTTTCTACCCCTTCCAGACCTTATCCCAAGGGTCAGAAGAGCGGAAAGATGTGGTTCTGAAAATCCCAGGGACCATTGCCTGACACAAGTGGTGATTTTTCCCCCAAGGGCAAAGTAGGAAACAACAATAACAGATGCCGCTCTCATGGCAGAGGGGGACCGCAAAACCAGGGTGACAGAGAAACCTTCTCTGCCAAGCCCTTCCAGCATCCCTGAAAGGTTGCCTGACTGCTCACCTCTGGAGGCAGTTGGGGGAACACTTTTGCTGTACCCAAAAGCCTGGCAAAATATAACAAGAGACAGATGGGTACTATCCATTACATCCGGAGGTTACAAAATTCCCTTCCATCAATCCCCCATAGAATCAAAAAAGCCCATCCCAGATGTCCCACCCAATCTAAGGGATCAGCAGTCACAGAAGTTTCAAGACTGCTGAAATAAAGAGCCATTCAAGAAGTCCCCGCAGATCAACTAGGATCCGGAACTTACTCAAGATTCTTTTTAGTACCAAAAAAGACAGGGGACTGGAGACCAATACTGGATCTCAGCAGATTGAACAAATCTGTACAAAAAGAAAAGTTCTGGATGGTGACACTGCAGTCCATTTTCCTTTTTCTGGGTCAGGACAATTGGATGTGCTTGATAGATCTTCAGGACGTGTACTACCATATCAAGATGGACAGACGCTCCAGGAGATTTCTTCGCTTCCAGGTATGGGACAGTCATTACTAGTTCAGAGCTCTGCCCTTTGGTCTCACCTCAGCCCCCAGGGTGTTCAGCAAGTGTATGGCAGTAGTCACGGCTCACCTGAGGCGTCAAGGATTCCAGGTGTTTCCCTATCTAGACGACTGGCTCCTGACTGCTACCACCAGGCATCAACTCTTAGAGGCACGGGATTATACAATCACATCATGCACTCAACTAGGCATTACAGTAAATTTTGAAAAATCTGCCTTGTTGCCCTGTCATTCTATCACATACATAGGAGCAGAATTAAACACAAAAGAAATGTTTGCAAGATTACCACAGGAAAGAGTTTCCACTATTCGTCAACAGGTGTTAATTCTAGTGCAGAACAAAAGGATTCAAGTCAGATATGTCCTCCAAGCTCTAGGCTCCATGGAAGCTGCCATTCTTCTTGTCCCATTAGCTCGTTTCCACATGAGAATCCTTCAGTGGCTTCTTTTCACGCAGTGATCTTTCCAGGAGCTACCCATGTCTCACATGATCCTGATCACAGAAACATGCAAAAGGCTCCTTTCTTGGTGGATGGTCTCCCCACTAGTAATTCAGAGCAGACCTTTCTTACAACCCCCTCCGGTAGCCACAGTGACCATGGACGCCTCCCTGATAGGGTGGGGGGGTCATTATCTAGGCAGGACAGTCCAAGGCACTTGGCAACCTCACAAGTACCATCTGCATATCAATGTCCTAGAAATGAGAGTGGTGCTCCTAGCGTTGCAAGCCCTTCAAGACTCTCTTCCTTCCGGGACCATTGCAATCCAAATGGACAACATGTTAGTGGTGTGGTACATCAACAAACAGGGTGGGACCAGGTCTTACCCCTTATGTTGAGAAGTACTCAGACTATGGCAATAGGCGATTTCATCCCAAACGTTTTCTGATAGCAACGCACATCCCTGGGAAATCCAACGTCATAGTGGACAGGCTCAGCAGAGCTATCCTCATGCATCACGAGTGGTCTCTGAATCAGGAAGTTGCAGATCTTGTCTTCCGCAAATGGGGACAGCCTTGCTGCGACCTATTTGCCACTCCTCTCAACAACAAATGCAGCAGCTACTTCTCCCTATTTCCTCTTCCAGGTCATATACCCAGAGATGTTCTAGTCCACAATTGGCCTCAGGGACTCCTTTACGCTTTCCCCCCTTTTCCCCTAATACCAAGACTCATACAGAAAGCAAAACCGTTGGGTTGCAAAATGATCCTCATTGCCCCATATTGGCCTCAACAGATATGGTTCCCGTTCCTGCACCTCCACCTAATGGATCAACCGTGGATTCTGGACCCGGCCCCAGATCTTCTGATTCATCAATCAGGTGGGTTGCACCAATCCCTTCAAACACTCAAGCTCACAGCTTGGTTACTGTGGAAAAATACTGAAGTCAACATATTTTGTATTCTGTATTTAAAGGGTTAAGCAGAAAAATGTTCACTGCGTGCAAACTGAAATGTTCTGGAAAATGTTGATCACTGAGGAATGCAGGAGTTAATCTTAAACTGCTGATAAAGTTAATGGTGCAAGAATAACTGTGGTACTGGCTGGTAAAAACAAGTAATCAAACTATCAATTTTAATGAATGTTCTGTGTGCTACGTGTATGTACGTGCAGGAGGGTCTATATAAGGAGAACTCAAAGTACAAGTAACGAGACTGCTGGCATATTACTATCATGTAGCAGATCTCCATGCATGTAAAAATAAAGCTGTTTTACTTGCTTACAAGAACTTGGTGTGATTCTTCCAGAATATGTTAGAAGAGTAAAATCTTCGACATAACTGGCGCCTAACGTTAGGCGGCCTGCACGGCGCGAATCGAACAAAGAGAGGCTGAAAACCTGCGCAGGTGGAGAGAGATCAGGCTCTCCTCGAATGAAAGACCTCCAACTGAAACAGGTTGAAATTAGAGGCCAGTCACTCTTTCCAGATTCAATCCGTGAGGTGGCAGCTAAACAGGCGGAGGAATCACAAAGGTAAGCAAAAGAAAAGCTATTTTTGTTGTTTCTGATTGGAATTTTTGTCTAAATTTTAAGGGACTAGTCAAGGAGAAATTGAATTTTCTCAAAGTATAAGGGGTATATGTGAATAGATTCCATATACAAGAGATCTCAGGAACAGGAATAGTTTCGTAAGAGAAATGGGAACAGGAACCAGTTAGCCAAAGGCTTGACAAAACTGAAGATGAAAAGTTTATGTTTGATTTACACCCAAAGAATGTAAAGTATTTAGATAAATGGAAAAAGGAACATGGGTTTAGTGGATGTTTAAATAAGTCAGAATGTCAAAATCTAGTAAGATTACTGCGCAAACAGGCAGGAAATAAGACAAGGAAGCAAAGAAGGTAGGGATTCCCCAGGCACAGAAATGGCTGGAGGAAGCAAATAAAAAACATAAGGAACAAAATTTGAAAAAGGGTGTGGTAATTCAAGTGAAAAAGATGTGTACTTTGTTCAAAAGGAAGATAATGAAACTTCCATAGTCAGTCGTAGTCACCAGAATCCCTCGGCCCCTCCCATCCAGTATCCAGACCCTGCACAGGTTATTGAGGTGCCCCGACCAGGACCCACCGCAATACCAGGCTTGATGAGTGTCCCCACGCCACGTATTATATTACAGAGAGAGCCTGCCAACACTCTTGACTTACAGCGGAAGTATTAGGAGAGAAGGGACTGGAAAATTAAGGAGAAGGTAGATCAGGAAGGAGAGGAATACCCACTGATAGAAGTGGCAAATCCTCAAGCAGGCAGAAGGCGAGGGTCCTACCATATTGGTCTACCGACCATGGACCCGTGATGATATCCGAAAGCGGTAGAGGGATTCCCCATCCAAAAGTAGATATCGTAAATTCCGTACAGGCGTAGGGGCATGAGAATGAGTTATAGATTAAACGCTGTAGAATTTGAACAAGTAATAAGGCAAATCCTAGGACCTGATTGGCACCTTATTTGCGGAACTTGGGACCCCTGCTACCAGAGGAAGGGGAGCCTTGCCGTTTAACTCAGTGTGTAGAACCAGAATAAAGACTCTCCTAGATAAAATAGAAGAACATTGGAAGCCCAAAGCAGATTGGACTTGCATTAATCAATGCGTTCAATCAGATGACGAAACCGTAGCCAATTATCTACATCGTCTCACACAATGTTTTGATGCTCATAGTGGGTTGATTAAGGCAGAAAATCAGGCAAATGACTCGCCCTATGAACAGCAACTGAAAAATGCATTCCTAAAGGGCTGCAAGACAGCCATTGGTAACTTTATACAAAAGCATATGATCACACACAGGACAGCGTCTACAGCCCCTTATGGATTATGCTAGACATGCTGAGAAATACCTGAAGGAAAAAAAAAATAAAAAAGCCCAGACTTTTACAGTTAGTGAAGATGGAACTTTAATGTTAGTTCAAGGTTCCAAATCGGAAGAGGCGTGGCAGGGGAAGAGGGCGAGGACGGGAGGCATAAGTCATTCTGAGGATTTCGAGGGTAGGCAAAGAGGGGAGTGTTTTAAGTGCGGTAAGAAAGGACATTTCGCCAGAGATTGCAGAGGACCGGAGAAACCGATGGTTGCTTCGGTGGTACCGCATGACTATATGATGGTCAAAAGACGTAGATGGAGGGTATGAGGAAGAAGAAGAAAGTGAGAATGGGGAAGTAGGTACAAGTGAAGGCGATGGGTGGGGACAGGAAATGGCAGAAAATGAGAAATATCAAATGGTAAATCTAACAGCACTAGCATCAACTATGCAATTGGAATCCCAACCAGTGATCACATTGCAAGTTGAGGGCGAGACATAGAATTTCTTTGTGACTCAGGGGCTTCTCGAGCGTTAGTCAGAAGTACTGCCATATCATCCGATGTTACCTCGGATGAATATGTGCTTGTAAAAGCAGCAAATGGTCGTATTTACAAAGAGCCATTGTCCAAACCTCTGTGGTTTACCGACCCAGAGACGAAACAAACCATACGGTTCGAGTAATAATTTCAGAAATCTGCCCAGTACATTTACTAGGAAGAGATTTAATGCAAGTGTTCGGTATAGCAGCCGTCCCAACCTCCACGGGATGGTGGCAAGGAGAATAGAACTGAATAGTGCAATGCTATTAGAGGGCAGGAGATCTACATTACTGGTATAGTAATGATTTGATAGAGACAGGCCCCAGAGTGTAGTGACGGCTCTTACAAATTTGGCATTAAGCAAATACGGCATAACTAATCCGAAGGTGTCAGATCCATTACATTGCACAATGTATTACAGAAGATGTGCCGGACCTGATCTAGAATACGAAAAGAAATTTCTTAGTTTTAAAGTCACCAAACTAGTATTGCATAGCCTTTTTTGGGACACACTAGGTAATTCTGCAGTCACATGTAGCCTTACAAGGGATATGCAGCTGCTGTATAAGAATGAATTAACCACACATATTTCAGTCACGGAGGGTAAAGGAATGTCATGGTACCTCGTGGGTAAGAAAATAACTGAATGGGTAGGATGGACACCAGAACAGTTGGCAGGTAAGGGCATTCAGGTTCAAAAACTTAACTGGGTTACACAAGCCAGACCGACCGTGCACCTCAGGAAGACAAACCGATACACCCCCTGGGACATTATGACTATGTCTCCTTACCCCCATGGAAGAATCTCAATTGCAGATGATTCCAAACTCATTATGGTCGCAGGGTCAGCACGATATCGGACTGATTAGAACGGCAGGACAGGTGAAGATTACACCCAAGTCAGAATTTAGACCTCATAAACGGCAGTATCCCTTGAGCAGAAAGGCAGAGGAGGGCATTTTACCGGTAATCACAGCACTTTTGAAAGCTGGAGTATTAATTCTGTGCACAGACTCACCGTGTAATACGCCCTTATTTCCAGTAAAAAAAACGGATGGGACATGGAGGATGGTACAAGACTTACAGGCAATAAATGCCACGGTGGTACCTCGGGCCCCATAGTCCCGGATCCGTCTATTCTGCTGAACGATATCCTTCCAACGGATAACTACTTTTCTGTAATTGATATCAGTAATGCCTTTTCTCTATTCCCTTGCAGGAAGATAGTAGATTTTGGTTTGCATTTACGTTTATGGGCAAGCGTTATACCTATACCAGGTTACCGAGGGATACTGCGAAAGTCCGACCATCTTCTCACAAGAGATGTCCTCCAATTTTTCTCAGTTCCATCCAGCCCAAGGGTGCCACCTACTGCTGTCGTGGATGATATCCTCCTGGCCGACTACGGAAGAACTCTGTAAGTCCGAGACTATTCGACTACTACACTTTCTGGCACACGAAGGACATAAGGTAAATAAGTCTAAGTTACAATTTTGTAAATTAGAAGTACGTTACCTGGGTTATACTATCTCTGGGAAGGGCAGGCGATTAGATGACAGCAGAAAGAATGCTATTTTACAAGCCCCCATGCCAACTACAAAAAGAAATGATGTCCTTTTTAGGCATTACGAACTTCTGTCGTAGTTGGATTCCCAACTTCACCGAAGAAGTGCACCGCTATCAGACTTAATTTTGCAATACCGATGGCGGCAAAAGATTTGCTGCACTGGACAGACAAGGCAGTACAGGCATTTACTAGGATCAAGCAACTGATAGCTGGGTCAGCAACATTGGGGTTTCCAGATTACAGTAAGACCTTTATACAGACTGTAGATTGCAAGCAGGGATTTATGACATCTGTTTTAATGCAAATGTATGGAGATAAGTTAAGACCATTGGCATTTTACTCTAGCAAATTAGACTCAGTAGCACGAGCATTACCACACTGTGTGCAAGCAGTAATTGCAGCCGCTTTGGCGGTACAAGCGTCTGCCACGTTGGTATTGTTCCATGATCTTATGTTAAAAGTCCGCACTCTGTAGCAGTCATCCTTCTGCAGGACAAGTTAACATTTCTGTCACCTAGCAGACATTTATCTTGTATGACTACGCTGTTATCGCAGCCACACATGACAATTGAGAGATGCACTACCTTAAATCCAGCGACATTGCTACCTGTTGCTGAAGACGGTATTCCGCATGTATGCTTAGATCTCATACATTCTAAAGTTCTACCAAGACCGGATCTTAAAGATCAACCCTTACTACATGCGGACTGGACACTGTTTGTAGATGGGTCAGCATAAAACAGAAACAGGCACCATGCAGGTAGGGTATGCAGTTACTACTGCAACTCAGATAATAGAGGCAAGACCACTCCCCGGGAACTTATCCGCTCAAGCAGCGGAACTGATTGCTGTGACAAGGGCATGTCTCCTTTCAGAGGACAGGAACGTCACTATCTATACGGATAGTCAATATGCTTTCTACGGTGCATGTGTTTGCTCAGCAATGGAAAAATAGGGGATGGTTACAACCTCGGGAAAGACATTATGCACAAAGACCTAATCCTTGAATTACTACAAGCCGTCCAACGGCCACGGGGTTTGGCCATCTGTAAATGCGCTGCTCATACCCGTGCTAAGGACCCGGTATCACTTGGTAATGCCCTAGCAGACAAAGCAGCCAAAGAGGCAGCTATGTCCAGTACCTTTTCACTTGAAACCACACCTACAGAATTACAACCAACAGATAAATTTGATTTGCAAACCTTACAAGTCATGCAGGAACTTAGCACAGTACAGGAAAAACAACGCTGGACTAGGTATGGTGTTAGGCAGAACAAAGGAATCTATGTGGGACGGATAATAAATATGTTTTGCCTACTAATCTTTTAGATATGCAGCACTAGTTGTGCATGGCCCTTCCCATCTGGGCCCTGCAGCTATGGTTAGAATTATCCACCTTACCTTTTGGACCAAGGGTTTCATTGCATATGCAAAACGTTTTTGTCTATCCTGCATAGTATGTGCTAAATACCACGGGGAGGGTCAGAGTTGCTCGGCATCATTTCCAACACCCCTATCCTTTTCATACAATATGTATGGACTTCATCGAATTGACCCGGCACAACTAAAGAAGTTTGTGTTAGTAATAGTAGATGCATTTACTAAGTGGGTTGAGGCTTTTCGGTGACACATCCGGATGCTCAATCAGTGGCTAAAATTTTGGTCAATCACATCGTCCCGCACTTTGGACTTCCTACACGCATCTACTCTGACAATGGCACACATTTTGTCAATCAGATCATACAGAAACTGTCTACAGTTTTCCAAATTGAATTGAAACACCATTGTGCCTACCACCCACAGTCAGCAGGGTTGGTGGAACGCCATAACGGCATTCTAAAAGGCAAGTTGAGAAAACTCATGGCGAGACACATCAGTCTTGGATTACCTGTCTACCTCTAGCCCTCCTTTCCATGCGACAACTCCCACCACAAAAGGAGACACCACCTTTGAGTTGTTGTATGGGAGACCTTATTACGATCCGCAGTGGCAAAACTTGTTGCCTGCGGAACGTGAGGGGGGTGAGGAGATAGCTGAGTACATGAGGAAAATGCTGACCAATACTAACAGCTGTTTAACGAATGATTGTTTTTCAGGTTCAAGACGACAAGATCACGGAAATCAGACCCGGCGAGTGGGTCTGGATCAAAATAATAAAGCAAGAATTGGGCATCCCCAAATGGGAGGGCCCCTACCAGGTGCTAATCGCAACTCCAACAGCAGTTCGGATTAAAGAAAGGTCCTCATGGATCCACCTAACGCATTGCAAAATCATAAAACATTTTAAGTTAAATAAAGACTTGAGTTCCCTGAGGAACAAACAGACAGCAGCAATCATGAAGGACAATAATGAGAATAAGAGAAAATGGTTCTATTGCAATGTTTTATTGTTTATAACTATTGTGATTGTAATATTTCTGTTTTGGACATTTCTGTCTTTTAATGAAGCTAGCCATTCAAAAGAGACAAACACACCAGCTGGCATCCAAACTTTAATACATATCAAGCGATTAAATATGCATATGCATCCTCAATGAATGTCTCAAATTGTTGGGTATGTACTGCAATACCTACTGTACACAGTGGCTTAATGTTAGGGACAGCCCCTCTGGGAATAAATGATACTTGGAATAGTTTGTTGTTTGAAACCACAGAAGTACCACTGAGAGACAAGGTGGCGCTGCCTCTTCTGGGGCCAAAATGGAACAGTGTGTTTTCAAAAGATTGGGAAAGTTAAGGTGGGGCTGAGCCAATGTAATTTGACAATAGTTCATAATTGTACCCTAGAAGGGCAGTGTGAGACCAAGTTTGGAGCTATAAAAAGACATCAATGTAAATGATATTAGTTTTGTTGAAAAATGCTGTATGTATATGGCCTGTTATTTAAGGGCTAAAGCCAAATGGGAGTTATGAATTTGCAACCAATATTACCATCAAAACAAATGATTGTTATTTTATTTGTGGTAGGAAAGCATATAAATGGTTACCATATGGCTGGTCAGGAAGTTGTTTTTGGGATATCTGATACCAGCTATCAGGCACGCAAATGCGTTGCCTCAAGGTAAAATCTGAAATGCACGTTCTCTTAATAAACCTATTAATCCCGTTGGTAACATTGATGCGTCATGGATTTATCACCATGACTTGGCACACGTCAGCAGCAAAGGACTCTCACATATGGACCTAGGCGATGATGTAATTGCTTGGGCTGGTATTTTGCCAGCATATGGGACAGTAAAATCCATCTGGGAACTGAGAAAACTGTCAAAACTGTTAGAGACTCTGAGTAATGCGACATTTTCAGCGCTAGAATTGGTGACGGACGAATTAACGGCGATGAGAACAGTAGTGTTGCAGAACCGTATGGCGCTCGATTTCACCCTAGCGGCGAAAGGAGGTACTTGCGCTCTGATACGAGGAGTGCTGCTCGTTCATCCCTGATAACGAGCACGCGATTCAGAGCCACCTTGAAATAATTCAACAAGTTTCTGAACTGACTAAACCTGGTCCAAACCCCTTGACTGACTTTTTCCAAAATCTGTTTGGAAACTGGGGTTCTGTGTTGATGAACATTTTAATTGCTGTATGTGTTGGTGCAATCATATTTTTGCTGCTTGGCTGCTGTTGCATACCATGTATCAAAATGATAATATCGAAGGTTATCTCTGCCAATGCTACAAAAGCATATTTCTCTGATTATGAGAAGGTATACAACGTATCTGGGATTGTGTAAAATAAACAGTATACAAAATGTTGTAAGGGGGGAAATGTGGAAAAATACTGAAGTCAACATATTTTGTATTCTGTATTTAAAGGGTTAAGCAGAAAAATGTTCACTGCGTGCAAACTGAAATGTTCTGGAAAATGTTGATCACTGAGGAATGCAGGAGTTAATCTTAAACTGCTGATAAAGTTAATGGTGCAAGAATAACTGTGGTACTGGCTGGTAAAAACAAGTAATCAAACTATCAATTTTAATGAATGTTCTGTGTGCTACGTGTATGTACGTGCAGGAGGGTCTATATAAGGAGAACTCAAAGTACAAGTAACGAGACTGCTGGCATATTACTATCATGTAGCAGATCTCCATGCATGTAAAAATAAAGCTGTTTTACTTGCTTACAAGAACTTGGTGTGATTCTTCCAGAATATGTTAGAAGAGTAAAATCTTTCGACAGTTACTCCACTTCCACCCTTAGCCAGGCTTTCCAGTATCTCCCCAGCAGTCCGTGATATTATTGTTTCCTTACATAAATCTAATATGAGGAAAACGTATGCTAGTAAATGGAAATGGCTTTCTTACTGGGAAGAATCTACAAATTTGGATCCTTTCTCAGCCCCAGTCCATGAAATTCTTGAATTTATAGCACAGCTCTTTCAGTCTGGAGCGTTTTCCGCTACCATTAGAGTACAGCTAGCTGCCATTTCTAATTTTCATATCGGTATGTTTAACTCTAGCATAATGTCTCATAAGCTCTGCAAGGCCTTTATGAGAGGAACATCTCATGTTAAGTTGTCTATCTTGCCTTCATTCTTGCTGGTTGGGTTCGGAGCCGAATCTCTGCCCCGACTCGGCCGTCTTCAAAAGCTCGAGAGCTGCTTACTGGCTCGAGACCCCCCTATATCCCATGATGCCTGGCACTAGATACCCAGATCTCATTTGCCGCTTCTCCTGTGAGGTTGTTGTACTGGCTCAGGTCGTATAAAACTTTATTATTATTGTATTTTTCTTGTCAAAACTGTTAGTTTTTAGTGTCGAATTAGTCGTTAGATTAGACTGTTGTATTGTAGTTAGTTTTCTCTAGATCCCAATTACTTCTCCCCAAGAAACTCATTTAAGTTAGAGAGTTTCCCCTCCCCCCTTCTCTCCCTTTCCTTACCTCAGAAAGGTTTTCCGTTTTAGTTAGAGGATAACCTTTTCTTTCTATCTTCCTTTAAAAAATATATATATATATATATTTATATATATATATATATATATATATATATATATATATATATATATAATAATTTCCTTAGTATCACTGTTAGTGTTTAGTAATAGTTATCTGTAGTGTTTGTAGTACTGTTTGTAGTTTTTTGGTTGTGGTAACTGTAGTCTGCAATTTTTAGTGGTTAGTACTTAACTTTCTGTGTGTGTTTCTTGTCCTTGGTTATTTTCCAGGATGTCCAAGGATCCTAAACCATCCGGATTCAAGAAGTGTGACTCATGCTGTCAGAAGATGTCTCTGACAGATGGTCACACTTCTTGTGTTTATTGTCTGGGCGCCATGCACCTGCAGGACTCTTGCTCGATTTGCCATGCTTTCAGTCCAAGAGTCCTGCAAGAGCGCAAAAACAAATTGATTCTGAGGGGTTTGCTTAAACCCCAAGATTCACCAGCAAAGGCTCAGCCCGTGAAATCTTCCAGGCCACCTAAACCTTCGGCTCCCAGTTCTGAGCCGTCGTTGGGTGAAGCCATACAATCCATCTCGGCTCCGGCTAGAACCAATGTTCCTCCCTCCCAGTCAGCTCTGACATGTTCTTCGGAGCCGTTTGAGAGTCAAAAAAGATCCAGGTCTCCTTCTCTGGAGTCGATACGTTCGGCTCCGAAGTCGCCTCTGCTCCAATCGGAGCATAGTCATCGCTCATCCCACTCTTTTCGGTCCTCTAGACTTTCGAACCATGACTTGGAAAGAGTGGTCAGTAGGCTGTTAAAATCGCAGGCCCTAGCCAAAATGTTGTCCAGCCCCCCTCATCAGGTGTCGGCTCCATCCACAGCTGTAGATATTCCTCCTCTGATTCATCCTATGAGCTCAGAGCCGGAGTTCATTGGGGTCCGAGTCGTGGAGCTGTCGCTCCAATACCCTCTCCTTCGGTTCCGTTGTCAGCTCCGATCCCTTCCATGGTACCTTCTCTGGAAGGATCTGGGTGCCGAGACTCCCTCGTCGGCTCCGAGGGGGCGAGTGGCATTGGACCCTTGTCCGACCCTGCTCTCCCTCTCGGGGCTTCGGCTCAGGTGAGCTCAGCTCCCACATCTGCCTCAGAGCCATCCCTCTCGGTGCAGGGAGGGGTTTTGGTTTCTTCGGAACTGGAGCCCTCTCTGCGTCCAGGCAGGGACGCCTTCGAGGTGATGAGGAGTGTACTGGCCCCTGAGTCAGTCCCACGATCGACCCCATTGGCTCCTCATCCTAGGGTGCCTGCGTCAGCCTCTGAACCTCTTCCAGACCCCAAGCGTGGGGATCCAGTGCTCCAGGACACCCCCTTGGATGTATCCTCCTCTTTTGAGGCCTCCCCTGATCATTCAGAGGAGCCACCTTGCAAGAGGAAATGCAAGAGGAAGCATGTTGTCTCCCCTGAGTCTGTCACATTGGATACCAACTTAGAGGAGTCAGAAGGGTCCTCAAGATCCCCCTCTGAAGATGTCTCCTTCTCAGACATCCTTGAGATGCTTAGGCAGAGGGGGAACTGGACTGCCCTAAGCCCTTCCGAGGATGAGTCAGTATTCCAGGATGCGTTTGGATCCCGACCTTCCACCTCCTGGGTGTCTCCGCCTTTTGACCCACTGATGTCTGTGGTGGCTCGGAAGGCATGGACGGCTCCAGACACAGTGGAACCGACCCCTAGAAGACCTGCCAAATTCATTACTGCACCGCAGGACAAACAGTTCTTGACCAAAGGTGTCACCGTTGATGCCATAGTGGTAGCGGCGGCCACAAGAAGGAGTTGGCTGAAACTTCTTCATCTGTCCATCCCCCTAACAAGGAGTCCAGGACGATGGACAGATATGGGAAGCGGATGTTCTCTTCAGCAACCTTTTCCATGCGGTCCCTGAATTACCTGTGCCACTTTACCCGTCTTCAGTGGGATCTCCTGAAAGAGCTTGGAGATACCCTCCAAGATCCATCAGCTGAGGGGGCCCAGGCTAAGGCAGCCTCCCAGCTGATGACTCTTAATTCAGTGGTAAACTCCTCCATGAGGCTCATTTCGTATGCAGCCGATGGTGCGAGTAGAGCCGCAGGCACAGGTGTGGCCCTAAGGAGGCACGCTTGGATGCGGCTATGTAACTTTGCGGAACCTTTCAGAGCATCTTTCACTAACACCCCTTTTGATGTTTCCTCTCTCTTTAGATCACAGGTGAAAGATACCCTTACCAGGTGAGAGCAGGAAGGCAAGACTCTCTCTGCCGTAGGAGTCCGTTTTTCCACTCCTTCCAGACCATATCCTAAGGGGCAGAAGAGTGGAAAGATGTGGTTCCAGAAATCCCAGGGAGCCTTGCCGGACACACGTGGTGAGTTACTATCCAGGGGCAGAGGAGGGAACAATAACAGACACCGCCCTCATGGCAGAGGGGGTCCGCAAAATCAGGGCAGCAGAGAATCTTTCTCTGAGAAGCCCTTCCAGCATACCTGAAGGGTTGCCCGGCTGCCCACCTCTGGAGGCAGTCGGGGGAAGATTATAGCTGTACCCAAGAGCCTGGCAAGACATAACACAAGACAAATGGTTACAGTCCGTCATATCCGGAGGCTACAGAATTCACTTCGTTCATGCCCCCTTAAGATCAAACAAGTCCCTTCCAGACATTCCACCCAATCTAAGGGACCAAGCAGTTCAAGAAGTCTCAAAACTGCTAAGAAAAAGGGCCATCCAGCAAGTCCCAGCAGACCAACAAGGATCCAGAATTTACTCAAGGTTCTTTTTGGTACCAAAAAAGACAGGGGACTGGAGACCCATTCTGGTTCTCAGCAGACTGAACAGGTCTGTACAAAGAACGAAGTTCCAGATGGTCACGCTGCAGTCCATTTTGCCCTTCCTGGGTCAGGACAATTGGATGTGCTCTATAGATCTTCAGGATGCGTACTACCACATCAAAATGTACAGATGCACCAGAAGATTCCTTCGCTTCCGGCTGGGAGCCAGCCATTATCAGTTCAGAGCTCTGCCCTTTGGTCTCACCACAGCCCCCAGGGTGTTTACCAAATGTATGGCAGTAGTTACCGCTCACCTGAGACGGCAAGGATTCCAGGTGTTTCCATATCTCGATGACTGGCTCCTCACTGCTACCACCAGACATCACCTTCTGCAAGCCAGAGACTGCACTATCGACACTTGCTCCACGCTAGGTATCACAATAAATTTAGAAAAGTCTGCATTGTCGCCCTGTCAATCTATCACCTTTATAGGTACAAGTTTAAATACCAAAGACATGTTAGCGAGCCTCCCACCAGACAGGGTGTTAGTGATTCATCAGCATGTGAAGATTTTATTAGCATGCAAAAGAATTCAAGCCAGGTTTGTCCTTCAAACTCTGGGTCTCATGGCAGCAGTGATCATACTTGTCCCTCTAGCTTGTTTTCACATGAGGATTCTCCAGTGGCTTCTTTTCACCCAGTGGTCCTTCCAGCAGCTTCCCATGTCTTACATGATTATGATCACACAAGCATGCAAGAAGCACCTTGCGTGGTGGATGGTCTCCACATCAGTGCTCCATGGCAGACCATTTGTTCTCCCCCCTCCAGTTGCTACGGTGACCACGGACACCTCCCTGATTGGGTGGGGGGGGCATTATCAGGGCAGAACAGTCCAAGGCACCTGGCAACCTCACGAGTACCATCTGCACATAAATGTCTTGGAGATGAGGGCCGTGCTCTTAGCGTTGCAGGCTCTTCAGGACTCTCTTCCTACCAGGATCATTGCAATTCAAATGGACAATATGTCTGTAGTGTGGTGCATCAACAAGCAGGGTGGAACCAGGTCCTACCCCCCTATGTCAAGAAGCACTCAGACTCTGGCAGTGGGCGATCTCTTCCCAACGGTTTCTGATTGCAATGCACATCCCTGGGAGGTCCAACGTCATAGCAGACAGACTGAGCAGAGCAATTCTCATTACTCATGAGTGGTCTCTGAACCAGGTAGCTGCGGACCAAATCTTCTGCAAATGGGGGCAACCTTGCTGCAACCTTTTTGCAACTCCCTTTAACAGCAAGTGCAGCAATTTCTTCTCTTTCCTTCCACTTCCTGGGCACTCCCCCAGAGACGCTCTAGTCCACAATTGGCCTCAGGGACTTCCTTATGCATTCCCTCCTTTTCCCCTAATCCCGAAGCTAATTCAGAAAGCTGCCATATTTGGTTGCAAAATGATCCTCATTGCTCCTTACTGGCCTCGACAAATATGGTTCCCGTTCCTGCGTCACTATCTCTCGAGCAGTCTTGGACTCTGGACCTAGTTCCAGACCTCCTGATTCATCAAGCGGACAGGCTGCACCAATCCCTACACTCTCTCCAGTTCACGGCTTGGTTGCTCCACTTCCAACTTTAGCCAGGCTTCCAGATATCTCACGCTTATTGCGCAAAATCATTTTGTCATCACACAAGTCTACGACTAGAAAAACTTATGCTAGTAAGTGGAAATGTTTTTCTTCCTGGGCAGAGGCTAAAAGTATAGACCCCTTTTCAGCCCCTGTACACTACATTTTGGAATTTCTTGCAGAACTCTTCCATGCTGGGTCCGCTTCTGCTACAATTAGAGTTCAGTTAGCTGCAATTTCAAATTTTCACATTGGCCTGTCGGAAAACAATATCATGTCTCATAAGCTGTGTAAAGCCTTTCTCAAAGGAACCACTCTGCTCAGGCCCCCAGTGACAGATCCTCCACCACCGTGGGATCTAAATTTGATTTTAGCTTCTCTAATTTTGCCCCCTTTCGAACCTGCAGCTTCTAGTTCATTGACGTTCTTATCTTGGAAAACCCTTTTTGTGGTAGCTGTTACTTCAGCCAGAAGAGTTTCGGAACTACAGGCTCTTTCTATTCGTCCCCCATACCTCGTGTTCCACAATGACAGGGTTGCTCTTAGTACTGATCCATCCTTCCTTCCTAAGGTCTCTTCAGAGAGCAACTTGAATCAGTCCATAGACCTTCCTGTGTTTTTCCCTAACCACTCCAACAGGGCGGAGTATAAGTTGCTTCAGTTAGATGTTCACAGGCAGCTACGCTTTTATTTTCATAGAACCAAGGACATTAGAAAATCAGTCTACTGTCTTATGCAGTTGGTAAACAAGGTCTTCCGGTCTCCAAAGTAACCTTATCCAGGTGGTTGACTTCTATCATCACTTTCATATATCAACCGAAAAATAAAGAATTGCCAGTTAAACCAAAAGTTCACTCCACCAGAGCTTTAGCTACTTCGATGGCCTTTCAGGCTAGGTTGCCCATGGAATCTATTTGCGCTGCGGCTACATGGGCCAACCCACATACTTTCATTTCGCATTACAAGTTGGATTTGGTTTCCAGGAGCAGAGCTGATTTTGGTTCCACTGTTCTGAAGAGTCTTTCCCAATGAGCCACCCAGGATTTTAGGTGCTAGGGACGCTGTCCCAACCAGCAAGAATGAAGGCAATATAGACAACTTAACATAAAGAAGTTATGTACCTACCATAACGTTCCATGTTAGTTCTCTTCTTCTCGCCTTCTTTCTTGTGTCCCACCCTCCATCCCCCTATCCTAGTGGACCGAGAAGAGTTCTTCTTGATTTTTCACTGGCTGAGTCTTCTCTGGCTATTTCTTTCTGACTAGTAGTCTCTCCAGCAGGATTTATGCATTCTAGGATAGGATTCCTTTATTATTATGTCTGCAGTTAGACTTACCAAATGAGATCTGGGTATCTAGCGCCAAGCATCATGGGATATAGGGGAGCCTCGAGCCAGTAAGCAGCTCTCGAGCTTTTGTAGATGGCCGAGTCGGAGCCGAGGATTGGTTCCGAACCCAACCAGCAAGAAAGAAGGCGAGAAGAAGACAACTAACATGGAACGTTATGGTAGGTACATAACTTCTTTTTCTTAGACCCCCAGTTAGAGATCCTCCTCCTTCTTGGTATCTCAATTTAGTTTTAGCTTCCTTAATTTTGCCTACCTTTGAACTGGCAGCATCATGTTCCTTGAAATTTCTTTCTTGGAAGACACTTTTTCTGGTTGCTATCACTTCAGCTAGATGTGTCTCAGAACTTCAAGCACTATGTGTTCGTCCTCCTTACCTGGTGTTTCACAAGGACAGAGTTTCTCTGAAGACCAATCCATCCTTTATTCCTAAAGTCTGCTCAGAGTACAATTTAAATCAATCCATAGATCTCCCAGTTTTCTTTCCCAGTCACAGCAACAAGGCAGAATACAAGCTCCACCAATTGGATGTGCACAGACAATTGTGTTTTTACCTCCATAGAACTAAGGAACTAAGAAAGTCAGACCAGTTATTTATTTCTTATGCTTTCAGCAAACAAGGCCTTCCAGTTTCTAAGGTGACCTTATCCAGATGGTTATCAGATACTATTGCCTTTATTTATCAGTTACGAAATAAAGAGCTACCAGCTAAACCAAAAGGTCATTCTACTAGAGCATTAGCCACCTCTGTAGCTTTTCAGTCTAGGTTACCCATAGACTCAATCTGTGCAGCCTGCCACCTGGGCAAACCCTCACACTTTTATCTCTCATTACAAGGTGGATATGGTCTCCCAGAGCAGAGCTTCCTTTGGTTCTACTGTTCTGAAGAGTCTGTTCCAATGAGCCACCTGGGATTTTAGGTGCTAGGGACGCTGTCCCAAACAGCAAGAATGAAGGCGAGATGGACAACTTAACATAAAGAAGTTATTTACCTACCATAACTTTCCATGTTAGTTGTCTTCATCTCGCCTTCCTTCTTGCGTCCCTCCCTCCTTCCCCCTTCCTAGAGGATTGAGAGGAGTTCCTTTTGTTTTCACTGGCTGAGTATCTTTTATTAATTCACATGCCAGGTAATTTATGACTCTTTCCTTGTTTAGGTGTATTGGACAACCAGTTTTTAGGTAACTGGTTACTCTACCTATGTCTAGTGTGCACTATCACAAACAAGATCTGGGTAGCTAACGCTGGGCATTCTGGGATAAGGGAAGCCTCGAGCCAGTAAACAGCTCTCGAGCTATAGAAGATGGCTGAGTCGGAGCCGGGGATCAGCTCCGAACCCAAACAGCAAGAAGGAAGGTGAGATGAAGACAACTAACATGGAACGTTATGGTAGGTACATAACTTCTTTTTCTAATTCCCACTAAACATAACATCTTGTTCCAGATTACATTGATATTACAGCATTTTTGTTAAAAAAATATCTTTCATTTTTGTATAAATGTAATGTATCTATCATTTATTTATAAAACATAACATCTGTGTATTTGTAAACAAATAAAAAGTAAACAATTATCCAACACTTTTATAGAACTTAACAGTCATAGTCTCAATCGCATGTTGATGAATTACTTTACTTAAATAACATTTCCCCTTAGTTTTTTGTCATTGGTTTACCCCACTTCTTGTTTGCTGTTTACTCCTGTATCATAATCAGAAAAACGATATATACTTCAGTGTTGAGTGGTCATATATTTCTTAAGGTAAGGTATTTAAGTCCTGTATCATAGGTTCGTAGATGATTACTTTGCTAATGGCACAAGAGCCTTTACAAGCCTAGCTAATAACACCCAAGATATGACAATATTACATCTTAATTTCCCATGTATAGGATGGGATAGTATGAGGGTAGTGGGTCTTTGGGTTTTTGGAGCCCTGAGTAATTTTACAGACTGCCTTTGTCCATAAGAGTCATGGGCAGTACCCTGGGAGTGAATTTACACTTTCCCCATACATTTATCCAAATTATTTTTGAAGACAGTGAGGGGCAGTCTTTGTTTTACACAGATGGTAAGTTTGTTCCATAGATGATGTAATCTTTGGGATACAAATCTGTCTGTCCAGCAAGTTCTGTTTGAGTCACAAATAAGGTTCAGGTTCATGGAACGCATAACCCTCATATAATTTTTCTTGCAAATATGTAACATTTTTATTAGGGCTGGATCAGAGAATGACTTGTAGGTCAGGCTTAATTCACCTCTCAATAAACAATATGAGATGGAATAAAGAGATAGGATGTTTAGTCAGTCTGCGTAAGATATGTGTCTTATGCTTTGTATTTTTATTTATTTATTATTATTATTATTATTTTTTTTTTTTTTATGAGAATTCTCTGGGGCTGCTCCATTTTGGTGTAAGTTCCTGGTTAGGTACAAGCAGAAAGGAGCATTGTAGTCAATTATGGGCCTGATGTGGGCTGGGTACAATGGCACTATGACTTCTTTTGATCTTGATGCCATGCCTTTACTTGTAATTTGAGCCACCCAGAAGGATTTCCTAACTACCGCAGCTACTTGGTGGTCAAAGTTTAGGTTGCTATCTAGCTGTGTTCCTAGGTCCCTTACCACTGGGTCTACATTTGGGGGTGTGCTGTCAGTATTATAATTTGCAGGATATCTGGTTTACCGAAGGGTATAATTATGCATTTTTTAGCATTTAGTCTCAGACCATGGTTTTGGCACCAGTCATTTTTCATTTTTAGGCCTGTTTGTAGGATGTCAACATCCTGCATTTTATATAAATATATATGATTTACCATCACTTGGTTGACTAACGTGAATGTCAACATCCTGATGGTAGACCACTCTATGTGCAAAACAAAAATGTCAGTTTCCTAGTACACATGCACCAAAGTGCTTCTAGGCGCTTGCAAATATTACTTAAAAAAAACATAAACAACATCCCTCTACACACTCCAATAATTATATATACTAACCTATCTGTAGATTGTCAGTCTTGCACACCTGTCAGCTATCAGTATAGTCGAACAACTGCAGTCCATTAAATAGATATTGAAAAAAACCCTGTTGAGAAAACCAACAGAACCCATATACGTATATATGGAAGTCAGAATCGCTATGCCCTATCAAGCATGGACCAAGTATTGTCTCTGACAGAAACATAAGCATATTCTGGCAAGTTTTGTCCAAGTTCTGCAACATGCTATAGACCAAAGGCCTTCAAAACCCTTCCTTCCTGGGTAATTGCTTTGAGACTAGTAGTCCTTTGTCAACATAAGAGCTGGACAGCATGATATTACAATCCCCGCCCGTGTAGAAGATCATGAAAAGCTGCAGCTTCTATTACTTTCCTTATCTTTCTGTGATCCATTTCTGAAGCTACATAAATATTAGTTGTTATTATTATTTTACTTAATCAATACCTTATCAATATCGACCATGCTTCTTTAACTGCTGCTTCTTCAGTTATTAGAGGAGCCTCTCTAGCAATAAGATGGCTGCTCCTTTCTTTCACTTCACTTCCTATTGTTTATAATATCCCTGTCTGAGCAAAAAGCAATGTCTTTTGGCTTTTCCCGGTTAGGGGTTGCCACAGCGGATAACTGGTCCGCTAATGATTGACATTAAATTATTATATCCCTGTGTGAGACCTTTCTTTTTTTAAACACCTTTATTAATTGTCACTTAAGACATATGCAAATGTGCATTAACAAAAAAGAAAAAAAATATTTTTTTCCATTTACATACAGTACACATCATATATCTTTTCTTTCCTTGTAACTACCATCAGTCCAGCATTACATAAATTTCTAAATTCCTGCCTTCCCTTAAACCTGACTTCTCATTTTACTGAACTTTATTCTGTATGTATTGTTCCCACAGTTTCCATTTTTTTCTATATAATTTGCTCCTTCCCCTTTCTAAATACCCACTTCCACTTCTTTTATCTTTTATAATATGCAATACTTCAAATACAGTTCATTTAGACTTTGATTTCTACTTTCTAGTAATTGCTTTTTTGGCAGCCAATGCAATTATACTCAATAAGGCCTTACTTTGACTAGGCAATTCAGATCCTGTGTCCCAAATCAAAATCTCCAACATATTTCTTTATTAACTGGTTGTGTTTCTTCTTATTTAGACAAGTCATTTGGATCATGGCAATATGCACGTTCACCTTTTTTTCTTACAAAATGAAGTACACTTGAACATGTCCCAGAATATGTTAGGCCACTGATATTTGATCTTATTAACTTTGAATTATCACTAGTTATCCTTCTCTTTTGAACCCTTGTCATAGCCTCCCTTTTAACCTCTTTAACTGAAGTTACCTTACGTTCTTCAACAGATTTTTCTACCCCATACATTCAAAACAATTAAAGGAAACTCTAGCAAAACTGTATACAGTATAACAGTATAGACCCCACCCTCAAAATGACAGCATTTAATTTCCCAGTGTCATGCAAACATACTGTCTCAACTCCCAAAATAATATTTGATATGCTTCCTTACCATGTTGGTCTATTTTTCATTAAGACTAAATAATAAAACTACCCCTTTCTGAGACCCATGTGCTAGCTGCTTATATATCACTGTCATACTAGTAACAATGTCCAGCTTTTTTGTACATTAAATACTGAAGTTTCATGCTTATTTCTGTATTAAGTTGTTGTGCAGCATATGTATGGAGTCTCTCCCTGGCACATTTGTTTTGTAGTGTAATTTGCTTAATATTTATTAGGAATGCTTAGAGCTTAAACTTACTCACTTGTAACTTATACAAATACATGACTATATGAATTAGGCATACAAATTTCAGTGGAAAAATGGGCAAAAATAGTCCACAATCTCAGAGGAAGAATGGGCAAAAGTAGTCCAACTGCCAAAATATACAACAAAATCCCGTACATTTAGGATATTTGTGTGAAAGTGCCTGTATAAATGCTTTTATAATCCAATGAGATAATTTATTTATTTTTATTTATTTATTTATTTAACATTTGTTTATCAGAAAAGTCCAACTTTGAATGAAACAATTTTCAACGGAGGCCTGGGGAGAAATGCTCCAGCCGCATGATCGCTAGAATATTCCCAGCTGTGGAAGGAAACAAATATGTAAGCCAACTAATAAAAATAAAATTCATTCTGAAGAAGTCCATATACTTCTTGGAAGAAAGCACTAAATGAGAAATAAACAGTGCGTGTGCTACAGGTGCTTCAGGTACTTTTTTTTATTATTATTATTATTATTATTTTTATCAGCTGTGGAAGGAGGTGTAAAGGAGCAGAAACATGGGTTCATATTTTCTGGAAATGCAAGTTATTAGAGGGATTTCAAGAAAAAAATGAGACAATTGTTAAGAAAGAAACAGCTAGGAGTGGACACAATAACTAAAAAAATATTACTTCTAGTTAATAAGAGGGGTGGGGGTGTTGGAAAACTAAAAAGAAGTAATAAGGCTGATAATAACAATGGGAAAGAAAATTATAAAAACAATTAAAAAAAAGAGGAAGCCCTAAAGGGAAGAGGCAAACAAGATGATAAAACAACTGCTAGAGGAGGAAAGAAAATAAATCAAGGGAAAAGAAATGTCCAGATTCAAAAGAAGATAGAAAGGATGGATAGAAGATGAGGGACCATAGATGAACAGGTAAACAAAAATAAAGGTACTAGTGTGGATGAGGAAACCAAAGGGAAAAAAGTAAAAGGGGGGGGTAAATATGTAAATAGTTAATAAAAGTTGGTATAATGGAAAGGTAACCTCAAAATAAAGAGGAATAAGGGAGGTGTGCTAGAGAAAGGATACAAAAAGATCATCATCATCAGCCCCCTTTTTCTCATTTTTTTCATGGGGTCAAGGTGCCAGGATAACTGTTGCCATCTCTGTCTATTCAATGCTATTCTTTTACCTTCCTTGACTTCATGCCTGACTGTTGCATTTCATCTCTCACACAACCCATCCATCTTTTTGCTGGATGCCCTAGTTTCCTCTTGGCTTCTTTCAACCTGTACCAAATCTGCTTCACCAGATTGCCTTCTGCTTTCCTTCACATGTGCCCAAACCACCATAATCTTTAACATCTTCTGCTATTGGAGTTACTTGGGCATCTGCTCTTATGTCCTCATTTCTTCATTTGTCCCATGGTGTGCATCCTACTACCACCATGTCAGGTACTTCATCTCTATCACCTCTATCTTCCGCAACTGCTCTGCCTTCACTTCCCAGGTTTCTGTACCATACAGTAGTACTGGTCACAACACTGTTTTGTACACCTTACTTTTCAGCTTCTTTAGATCTGTGGTGGTGGTGCTGCGGTAGTGTTGTCGCTTCATAGTAAGACGCTGTCCAGTTCAATTCTCAGCTAGAGCATCTTCTGCGTGGCGACATGCGTGAATGGGCGTACCTTCGTTGAAGGTTGTGCATCAGGGCTGGCAACTTGGCACGTAAAAATCAACTGCCAATCATTAGTGGACCGTAGTTCTGCTGTGCCTCCCCTAACCAGGAAAAGCCGAAAGACACAACAAATCTATAATCTGTCGTGTCTGAGAATACATACTTTTCAGCTTCTTTAGCATTCTTCTGTTACACACCACCCCTGGCACTCTGTAGCATTTGGCTACAGTCCCTCCAGTTCCAGCTTTGACTTCCTCATTAGACTTCCTTTCTCCTCAACCACAACTCCCAGATACTTGAAATGTTAATCAGTTCCACCATTTTCCCCATTTGCTGCTATTGCAACCATCTTATCTATACTCAGTTTCATCCCATTAGCTTTCAGTTTTGCATTCCATTACCCTATACTTTGCTGATTTTCTTGTTTAGAGTCTGCCTGTAATGCCACATCATCTACATACAGCAACTTTGCTGATCTGTCCCCTCCTTCTTGTTTGGTATCGTAGTCTATCACCAATATGACCTATAGTGAGCTCAG
The DNA here is from genome assembly GCF_019279795.1 of Protopterus annectens. Taxonomy (NCBI): domain Eukaryota; kingdom Metazoa; phylum Chordata; order Ceratodontiformes; family Protopteridae; genus Protopterus; species Protopterus annectens. Next base: position 922,133,996 of record NC_056727.1, on the reverse strand, counting down.
AGCTAAACCCTGGTGCACACCCGGTCCCATTGGAAACTCCTCTATGATTCCGAACAGTGTTCATACTTGTGTCATTGGGTCCTTAAGCATAACCTGCACTAATTCTACCAATGTGTCTCAGACTTTGAAGCATCACAGTACTGCCAAAGCAGCTTTTTCAGAACATTGCCATATGCTTTCTCCAAGTCTAGAAATACCAAATTGGAGTCCTTCATCATTGCTGGCTCCATCTCAACTATTTGTCTCATTGCAAATATCAGGCCAGTTGTGCTACATATTGATCTGAATCTGAACTGCTCAGTTCCCATTTCTTTTCTACTGCTTTGCATATTCGTTTATCAATCACCTTCTCCAGAACATTCATACAGTTTGATAGGAGTTTGAGACCTCGGTATTGCCCACAGTTGTGAATGTTCCCTTTGTTCTTGTACACTGGCATTAGTATACTTATTCTCCAGTCAGCTGAGATGGATATGTCTCTCCATACTGCTGTGAGCACTCTGAAGTGCCGTTCCTCCTCTGACTCACCAAACAACTTGATCATATCATATCTGCTCTGACCTCATCTGAGCCTGCAGCTTTCCCTGACTTGATTTTCTTTAGTGCTATTCTTAATTCTTCTGGAATGACCTCCTCTTCTTCTTTCATTGTAGGCTGTGTCTGGGGCAGCACAGCTTCTGTGGGGTTTTCTTCACCCAGAAGCTTCTGGAAGTACTCCTCCCATTTGCCCATGATGTCCTGTGGACTGGTGTGCAGGTTGTTGCTAATCCCTAATGAATGGTGTCTGATGAATATCTTCATTATCATTCTGACTTTGCCTTGTAACCTGGTAGAGTTGTTTTGTGCCATCTATGGAGTCACATTCCAGAAGTTGGTAGAGTGCCTGTGATGCCTTGTTCCCTGTTATTGCAACTGCTCTTTTGCCTCTTTGTTATCCAGCCAGTATTTCTTCTTAGCTTGATCCATTTTCTATCTCCCACTTTTTCTGCACTCTTTCTTTCTTTGGATGACTTCCTGGACTTCTGCATTCCACCACCAGATTTCCTTATGTACCTTATTTCCATACCTGGCTCAGCTGCATATCTGTACTACAGTCCTCACATTTGCTGTTTTGAGGTGCTGCCATTCTTCATCAGCTCCACCTATTTCCTCTTCTTCTTGGAGTGCTAGAACCCTGAGTAATTCCTTGAACTATTGTGCTTTCTCTCCAGTCAATGTCCAGGTCTTCAGCCTGGTCTGTGTTGATGTTAGAGCCTTCTGTAACCACACCTTACTGCTTATTGTAACAACCAGTGCTTTATGCTGTAGACCAACTATTTCACTGGGGGTGATGTTTCAATAGCTGATTCTACATCACTATCCTTTCATTACTAGGAGTAAGTCGACGTGAGTTGCATGTTGGCCACTCTTGTATGTGATCTTGTGACTGTCTCTCTTGTTGAATCATGTGTTGACCACCATCAATCCATTTTCCAGACAGAAGTCTACAATGGCCTCTCCTTTATTTCTGTTGCCCCACTCTCATTGACCTAGGCAGACCTTATATCCTGTTCTGTCTGTACTGATATGTGCATTCAGGTCCCCTATTGTCAACACCAACTCATGTTGTCCTGGTTTATCTGAATACACTCTTTTTTGGGTATCACAACCCTGCTGTAGGGCATAGGCTGAGATTATTAATTGTATCCTATCATTACACTCAAGTCTGCTTGCCATGATGACATCCCTCTCTGTCTTCAGAAACCTCTCTCTCTCTCTCTCGCCACAATTCCCACATCATTTCTAATCTGTCCTCCCCCTGAGTAGTAGAGTCTAGATCCCAGGCCAAGTGGCTTTGCTGCATTACCCTTTCATCTTGTCTCCTGGATACAGGGGATGTCCAGCCCCCTCCTTGCCATTATGTCATCCACTTCCAAGCCCCTATCAGTGAACCTATAGCAAGGGTAGCAATCCTTACTTCATGTTTGGCAGATTGATTGGTTTTCTGTCCAGATTTTGGTCAACAGAGTTATATCAGATAACTCAACTTGGGCAACTGGAGACTGGTAGGCCAGTTGTTTACTGACCCAGCACTGCTGGACTTTGTAGCAGGTGCACACTGGCCAATAGAGGTACATAAACCTGGCCCACCATTAGCATGGGTCCCTGACATAGGTTGGAGTAGTTATTATTGATGAATTGCTGACAGAAATACTGAAGATCAAAAACACACGAACACAGTTGAGTAAAAAGCAGAACACCTTTATCCAACACAAAGCTTTCGGGACAACTCCCTTTTTCAATGATTAACACAAGGTGCAATTACATTCACATTTAAATACACCCACCACACATCACATGACCTGCAGCCAAGGTCAAATGATCAACTACATCAGTATTTAGTATATCTACTAGCATTTTTACTAAATAGTATAAAATTCAAACTTTTATATATATACACATATAAATATACACCTATTCTTATATATAAAAAAGTAAAAAAGTATAATATATCTCAACACTCAGAAATTCATCTACTCAACACTCACATCTTACTTAATGTACACAAAATTATAAAAATAAAAATAATTATTTATTCAGTACTATAAAATTCTTATAGCAATCTTAAAAAACATGACCAAATCCATGTTACCTAAACATTAATCATTTCAAACAATTGTGCTGCAACTTTACTAAAATTGGTTTTATTGACATGGCTGCATTTAAGCCAGGTTCAGTGTCTGCTGACAATCGCACTATCCACTCATATTCCCTTACTTCTAATTGATTGCATATATCACCCCCTCTTAAAGTTTTAAACAACATGTCTATAACCCTAAATTTAAACATATGTCCAATACCACTTTCTTTTATATGTTTATATAAAGCATTTGTCTCACATTGCCTCCTAATGCTGGACTTGTGTTCAATTATACGATCCCTCAACCTTCTGGTTGTCATCCCCACATAAAAGGATGAACATGCTACACAAGTTGCTATGTATACAACATAGCAAGAGGCACATGTTGCCAGTCCATTAAAGTTGTAGCGTTTATTAGTAACAGGATGTTGAAATATACTGTTATTTAATAAACTACCATCTTGGGTTGGCATTATATCAATGCAACAACTACAATTGTAGCAACATATAGTGCCTCTAGTTCTTCCTTCAGGTTGTAAAGTGGATGGATGTGAAAAATCCTTATAACATAAGAATGACTTCAAAGACCTTTTATTCCTATAAGCAAATGAGGGTGTAATTCCTACAACTGTTCTTACGTCATCCTGTGCTAGGAGTACTTTCCAGTATTTATTTATAACTCTTCTAACTATATGTGTTTTCATATTATATGACATTATGAACCTTAATTTACCATCATCTCTCATTCTCTCCAACTCATTGCTAACACTATTATCAGGAAGACATATAGGTTTGTAGGTTGTCGTTCTATTGTTCTTAACTAAATCTCTCATACTATCTACTAACTTCTGTGGGTACCCACTAGCTATAAAGTCACCACATGTCTCATCTAATTGTTTTACAAAGTTCTCTTCAGTATTATTAAGTCTACTAATTCTTATCAACTGGGCCTTCACTATGCCCTTGAAAACATGGGGGGCATGCATACTTGATGCTTCTAGACAGCGGCCAGATGAAACCTCTTTTTTATACACTGTGGTAACAAATTTGTTATCATTCATTTTCAAATTTATATCCAGAAAATTCACACTACTTTGTGAACATTTCCATTATATGTGTATATATATAAACGTTTGAATTTTATACTATTTAGTAAAAATGCTAGTAGATATACTAAATACTGATGTAGTTGATCATTTGACCTTGGCTGCAGGTCATGTGATGTGTGGTGGGTGTATTTAAATGTGAATGTAATTGCACCTTGTGTTAATCATTGAAAAAGGGAGTTGTCCCGAAAGCTTTGTGTTGGATAAAGGTGTTCTGCTTTTTACTCAACTGTGTTCATAGGTTGGAGTAGGCCAGGTCCCAAATTCACTTATCATCAGCAAGTACCCATAATGAAGATACCTAAGGCAAAAATGAGAGGTGAACTATAAACGAAGGAAACAAATGAGATAGTGGGGCAACTTGGGAGGTAAATAACTGAAAGGGTGAAAATGACAGTTAACTTATTTGTAAAATAAACAGCTGCTGGAGCCATCAAAGAAATATCACAAGCACATGATAATAATCTAACTTGTATAGGCAGTAACAAGTCTTAATTGTCTGACCTGTTGGCATGTCAGTGCATAAACTGCATATCATGGGATGTACCCTAAAGCATGAATGGGCAATATTAACATGTAGGGAGAACAGACAATATACTATATACTGTTATAAATCAGTATTGCAAGTTTGATTTAAAAGAATTTAATGCACAAATATTAATAGTACAAACATCATTGAAATGTAATTCCTAGTACTGGGATGTGACCAGATGTATAATGAGAATTTGGACTGTTACCTTTTGCTTTAACTTATTTTTTCAATTAAAAAAATAAGTAACTGATCAGTCACTAGCAAAAAGTAATGTGTAATACGCACAAGGATTGCACAAAGGCTGTAATTTTGTTTATTATGATTTTGATAATAAATGCTATTCTTGCAAAAAAAAAAAAAACATGAGTATATGCATTAATATCCTAGTATTAGTTATTAATGAAAATGACCGCATCCACATTTGTCATTCAGCTAGGGATCTTTGACCTGTTTTTGCTTGAAATCTGGCACTACTTTCCTTAACTTATGTTGGATGCTTTGATGCACTGAACAAATTTAACTGCAACAGTTAATAAAAGGGACATTATGCACATAATCCTCTTAGTCTTAGATAATGCATATGACTGAATAATAAAGAAACAATATGCATATTTATAATGGATGTCTAGTATGCTAAGTAACTTTGCAGTTCATTTTCTTGCACTGACTTTCTATGTGAGTTATAAATAGATATAAATGTGTACTTTAATATATGAAACATATTTCCATTGTAATGGATGGTGTTTCACTAATACTTCAGTCTCTGCAGTATACTTTATGTTGTTCAGCATGCAATACCATATTAATTTAAGTATTTATACTTTGTTGGCTAGGTTGATTTCACTAGGCCAGTGGTCTCTCTTCACAGAAGACCAAGGTGATATACATGCTTACTAGGGGTAATTTGGGCAGGACACCAGAGAACTTTTTATTTAGTTTTTGAATTTATTTTGTATTTGTTTACTCGGATAGTCTGAGTGGGCAAGTAAAAGTAGCCCCTTTTCAGTAGCTGCCCCAATTAGAAGAGCTCCAAACACAAAGTATGATTAGCACAATTTAGAAAAAAGCTACAAGCACAAATACAGTAGTACAATGACATAATGCTAATTTCAAAAAAGATATATAAACTGTTTGATTAAAACTATTTAGTCTGAGAAAGAATATTATAAAATAAATAATATGTGATTTTTAGAGATAAATGAATGGAGGGAATTCTGCTGTGAAACTTTATGAACATGGCAGAGTAAATAGAAATGAGCAATGTAATCAAGATGGATAGTCAGTGATAGAAAATAAAACAGTAGTGAGATTATTAAGGGGTATTGATGAAGCATGTACAGATAGCTGTAGAGATTGTACAGTAGAAAAAGAGAAGAAGAAACCTCTGTAATATGGCATATAACTAGTTCAGGAAATTCTGTAGCATCAGGAAAAAGGCCCATATGGGAGGCATAGATTACATAATGTAGAATAGAAACCAAGTGGAAGAGAAGAAAAAATGGTGAGCTAGGTGACCCAGACAGTATTTTTGTGAGCTGTCTATCAGAAGAATTGATTGGAACAAGGATCATTTATGCAGTGAATATAGGGGTAATTTGTTAGAGCATATTAGTTTGGAGATTGATAAGTGTTGGTGATAAATGCTGTGATCAGATGTGGTGTTAGGGTAGTTTTAAGTTCCCTGCTCAATCAATAGAGGGTGCTGTACTACTACTTCCTGTAAGAGAATAGAAGAGAATGGAACAAGCCATATCATAAGAAAGTGTGCTGTGGAGTGCTAAGATGGAAGATGATCATATAAATAAGTGTATGCAGTGTGTAGAGACTTCAGAGGAGAATGCACAGGCTCAAGTAATGGAATTCTCAGATGGTGGACTTCATATACCCTAAAGGAGATGATGTTTTATGTGTGTGTGTGTGTGTGTGTGTGTGTGTGTGTGTGTGTGTGTGTGTGTGTGTGTGTGTATGTATCTATATATATATATATATATATATATATATATATATATATATATATATATATATGGATTCACGTCAGATGATCGAGTTTCCGAAATCCTGAAACTCATATGATTGAGACCATATGTTCAAGTTTTCAGAAACTCGAACATCAGAAGTGAAAATAAAAAAAAAAGAAAACATATTTAAAGATGTTTTTGCAATGTGGCAAGCCCTCCTGCACCCCCCACCACCTACTTAAATATACTAACTCCGATATCAAGCTACAGTGGGAAAAATTGAAATCTCCCATTCCGCGCTTCTGCAGACACTGCAGCACGGGAGATTTCCCCTGTTCCCCATTGTAGCACAATCCCGGAGTTAGTATATTTAGGAACCAGGGGTGCAGAGGGCTTGGCCCCTGCAGAATACCTCACCTAAGGTACTCACACACTTTATTTAACCCCCTCCTTCAGATGTTCAAGTTTCTGAAAACTCGATCATATGGTCTCAATCATATGAGTTTCAAAATTTCGGAAACTCGATCATCTGAAGTGAACCCATATGTGTATATATATATATATATATATATATATATATATATATATATATATATATATATATATATGTGTGTGTGTGTGTGGATCTACTTCACTTACCCGAAAAACCACATAGATGACATTCACTTCACCAAGACGAATACACTGACAAACCAGAAGGCCGACATTCTGACATTCTAACTCAAAAAAAAAAAAATAAAAAAATAAACCCTCCCATGTGGGGGGCGTCTCCCCCCTAACTAAATATACCAACTCCGAGATTACACTACCACGGGGGTAAGGGGCAAAGTTCAACAGGATAGCCAAGCGGTTACTTACCTCGGGTCAGAATGTTGGTGTTCTGGATGTCAGCCTTCTGGTTTGTCAGTGTATTCATCTCAGTGAACTGAATGTCGGTGATGTGGTTTTTCGGGTAAGTAAAGTAGACCCATATATATATATATATATATATATATATATATATATATATATATATATATTTATATTTATATATAGGAATATGATGCTGGATGTAGCATCACTAGTGGCCAACAGCAGAAAACATAGGATAATGAAAGCCTGAAGGAAGCTGCAGAAAATAGACACACTCAGTTCACTACAGGCATTCAGGAAGTATAACAAAGCTATGAAGCAGTACTAAAGGACAGAAGAAAACATTTGGAATGAAAGTTTGCTGAAAGAAAAAAAAATGCACAGCTCTGTGAGAATTTCTTCAAAAGCAGCATAATTAACAAGTTTGACATTTGGGACAGGGAGACCGAACCACTGATCTTATGTTGTCAATTTTCATTCCATCCTAGACTGATGGGTTCATATCAGATCCGAACCCATCAGTTAAGGAGGAATGAAAATCAACAGTCCAGATGGAATGTTATGGTAAGTACATAACTTTTTTATGCTATACTTATCCATTCAGTGATATTAGGGAAATTACAATACCGTTTTTTTTTTCTTTTCCATCCCCTTTACAAAAGCATATTTGCTAGAAATTGTACTTGGAAAAATCTGGGGTTTTAAATTATGAAGAGAGCTTGTGTATAATAAATATAAAGAAAGTGGTCTGGCATTAATAAACATATGGTATTCCAGGCCTGTTTACAATTACGTTAGGTACTGAAGATGATGGTACATGAAAAATAAAGCGTGATTGTAACTGTTATAAATGTAAGATATGGGGAAGTACTGAAAATAATACAAAAAAGGGTGAAACAATATAATATTATAGGAAAATAAAGGTAATAAAAGAGGACATGCCAGAAAAGAGAAAAGAATATTATGATATTTTAATAAAAAAATATTTTGTTGTGAGGGCGGAGCCTAGATGGCTAACTGGTAACAGCAACTTTCATGAGCTCCACAATCTAGTACCAGAATTCAGGAAAATAATCATTTTTATTTTTCAAATGTAGTAAATTCTTATTAAGGAACCTCAATTCTATACGAATACCACATTTTATGCATTTTTATCAAAATGTTCCTGTCAAATAAACTGGAGATAACTTCTTCAATACAGAAATGAGCAACTCTAAGTCTTCACACTCTGAAACTTCACTGAAAAAGGAAATTCAGCTGATGTCAGCCACACTACTTGAACTATCTGTCAAAATGGACAGATTTACAGACAACCTTGAAAATCTAAAAGTCAACTGTCAGAAACAGACTGATGTCCTTAATGAAATCTTGCAGCAACAACAATCAAAAATATTAGATATGGAAACTTCTCTAAGTGACATAGATGAGAGACTTAAGAAAGATGAAACTCATTGTGAATCTCTTTTACAGCAGAATACCTGGCTAATCAGTAAAATAGATGATTTAGAGAACAGAGAAAGGAGAAATAACATTAGAATTTTTGGTCTTCCAGAAAAAACAGAAGGCGAGGACATTATTTTATTTCTTAACTCCTGGCTTCCAGACATATTAGACCTAAAGGAAGGTCTATCAAATGGTATAGAAAGAGCACACAGAGCTACAGGGAAATCTATTCCTTCTTCTTCCAATATGCCTCCTAGATCTATTATTGTGAAATTCTTGTCTTATTTAGACAAAGAACTTGTTCTCAAATCTGCCTGGAGAGGTCATCCATTGACATATAATAAGAGTCAAATTAGATTTGACAATGACTATTCTTCAAGAGTCTTGGAACTAAGGAAAAAAACCTGGCCTTTGGTGAGATTTTTGAAACAAAATAAAATAAAGGCACAACTTGCTTTCCCTGCAAGAATCAGAATCCTTTATTCAAATGACATAAGAACATTCAACAATGTCGAAGAAGCTATAACTTTCATCAAAAACAACAACATAACGGCAATTCCAGAAGACATGGATTGGTCCTCTTCCACCAATTTAAAAAGAACCTCTGAGAAAAATAACTGGACTGATATGAGAAAGAAGAAACTGAAAACTGATCCTAGAAATTCTGGAGTCACTACTTCTCTCAAAGCATCAACTAGGACTTGATTTCACTTCTAATCATTCAAAAAAGTATGTATTTGTTTCCTACCATACACCTATAAGAATGTTTTCTTACATTTTCTGATTGAACCTTACTAAGATTACATCTTATATTTCATGTGTTTAGACTTCTCTAATGGTCCTTAATATAGCTACTTACTAAGAACTCATATAATAATAATAGCTTGTTCAAGTGGCACCCTTGATTTTTGCTTCATTAGCAATTAAACGTATGCTGTATGCATTTATACTTTATACAATTCTTAATTTTAAATGTTTTTTTTGATTTTTAAATACATTTATTACAATATTTTATAATTTAGACTTTAGTTACTATTCTACCCAATTTTAGCGTTCTAACATTCCATTATGACTGTTTACTGTCACTCTTGTTTAAAATAGCCTCGAGCTAACAAATGTTATCTCTCCTCTAAAATAGAATCTACATAATTAACATGGAAGCTCTCATCCTAAAATATAGGAATATGAAGAATTAAATGTTTTTTTACACATAGTTATAGGTAGATTAAACTAAATTAACCTCACCTATTATCAAAATAACTCATGTACTATCTATCCCACACATTTATGCCGCATAAGTATATACAGCTTTATAGTTGTTACTGACGAGAGCTTTCATCTCACATTCTCTGACTTCACTTGTCTATTCTGATTGATTAAATAGTCTATTTAGTTGAGATATTTTTTCTTTCATGTTATTTATTTACTAAATATTAATGTCTTCTATGGTTAGAAAATGTTTCAGTTTTTAGGAGGGTGCCTGTCTAGATCAGTTTGTGTTATACATCAGTGAGTGCACTGTACAGATTTACACTGTCACTTTACTGTTGAGTCGTGCACTGTTTAGTTTAAGGATGTATGTTTGGCTAGGCTAGTTTGTGAATTTAGAGATACAATAATGAAGGTTCTGTATATTTACTAGATAAGGATAGATGTTGTGTGATGCATGTTTTTGCATTTATATCTGTCAACTGCACGAATGATGCTGTGAGGAGGGCTGAAGCACTTTGAAGACTGGCGGTTAACAGTGCCCGTTATGGGATTTGACAGGTTAGTTTACTGCATTGTTGTGTTTCTTGATTGCTTGGGATGGTGAAATATGTGAATAGGTTTGTCCTTGTTGGGCCATTGGAGAACTCTCAATGTAGTTGTGGATCTGTTGTTACGTGGTCTAATACATTGTTGACACTTATTTTGGGTGCTTTTCCATTGCCGGGCAACGGATCCAATGCACTAGCGAGCGCTTGTGGTGATCGCATGGCTGATGCATGGGGCGGTTGTTTTGAGGGGGAGAGACATTGGCGTGCTGCAGAGTTTTCTGGTTTCTGTGGGAATGTGGACAGTTGAGGAGAGTGCAGCGAGAGTAACTTAGTAAATTACCCCTTTCATTCATTTTTTGAGAACAATAGTCAGGGAGGATGTCTGATTTGGGGTCTGTGTCCCTTCGTTTTGTTTAGATTGCCCAGATCTCCTGCGGTGGTGGGATGGCAGATATGCATTATGTGTTGTGTAGTGGCTTGCTGTGAGTGAATGCGGATGTGTGTGGTGCTTACAGGTAGGCTGTTAGTGGTTTTTGTGGTACTCGATTCTAGAGCTTCTTCCGTTTAAACAGCCAATGTCCCTTGTCTTGGAGATGGAAGCTTTAGAGCTGGAAATCTGCTCAAATTGGTGCACATGAGTGCAAAAAATCGGGTAGCTGGTCGCTGTTCTGGCATTTTATTGCTTTATAGTTGTGTGGTTCAACTCTTGTGTGGATGTCCATTCTAAATAGTTGATCTGCTCCTACCTATACCTCTCAACTAACGCAGATTTTGTTTTGGATTTTAGTTGAGCCTCTTAACTTGTCATGATAGTAGTGGCTTAAGATGAATGTCATTCTATATTTGAAAGCTATAAACTTGTATCATTCAGAACATGTATGTTAACTCAGTCCCCTATCCTGTCAGGTTAATAGATGAAGTGCCTCTGATTATTTTTAAATTTGCACTCAATTTTTTGGCTATGTTTAAAGCTGCTAATTCCAACTAAGTTATTGTAATGCTGCTAGTTTCTAGCACCTTGCATGCAGCTGTTTTCACAACAGATTTTTGTTCTCAATTTACATCAGTTATGCACTTCAGTAACGTCTCTATATATAGATTTTTATGTCATCAGTTTAGGTTCTCTATAGCCAGTACTATTTGCCTAATTTGTAAGTAATTGAGGCTGGTGTGTCTTTAATGTTGGCTGAGGTTTTATCCAGTATCTTAATGTTGTAGAAAAGAAGTGTGTGTGGTATTCACATCACCAGCAGCGACCACAGTTTTTCTTACAATAGACATCCTATGAAACAACAATGCATTTAGTGTAGGAAGTGACGGGAGATAGTCTAAATTAACTATAGCAGATGATTAATGGGTAAATTAGTAGCTTGCTTTTTATTTATTTAAAACTATAGACAAGATTAAATGCATAGTAGGCAGAAATGAACTTGCAAGTATTGATTCTTAGTTTTAATCTGCAAACATATAATATAAGCTATCTGTTTAGTTAAATTTCTGATCCAGATTTCTCTATAGGTTGTGTTTAGCAAATTTGAAATGGGTTTTAAGAATATTTACCTTTAAGATGACAATAAATAATAAAGATATGCATAACAACTCAGTAGAAATATGAAACTCTAGAGAATATAAATTGTCATAATTCTGGAATAAGATGCTTACACTTTCAATTATACACAATACTTCATATCTTTTTTGATTTGGGTAAATTCATAACACTAGTACTGACTACATCTATTCAATAACTTAAGACATTTTCTTTGCGTATAGTACAATGGAACTAATACAGAATTTTGATTTGGGATTGAATGCGCTGTTAATCACTACCCAAAAAGAATGTAAGTAATATTATTTATAACTTAGTGAACTAGTACAATACTAACGTTATTATCCTTGTATTAATGAATATTGATATTGAGGAAATCTGTGGCTGCTGATTTATAATAGTTCTTCAATTGTCCTATTGATAGTTAAAAATGAAACTCTTTATGCAGTGGAAATAATGATGCTTTACATCTAGTGTACTTTGTTCTGTCTGCTTATCCACTAAGCAATTTTATAATTTAAACATGCCAGAAATGAAATTGGATAAATATTTGTATTTTAGTAAATGTGATGCTTCTATATCTGGCATGCTTCATTGAGTTTAATGTGTGTAATTTGATTATATGCTATATTATTTCAATATTAAAAGTTTGCAAGTTTAATTCCCACAATATGTTCAAAACTATAGCCTTTTTATAGTATAGTGGACTCAAAAGACAGAAGGGATTTTCTTAGTCATCGTTAGATGCTTAGTTTCAACTCTAGTACATGAACTTACTTATACTAACTTTGTTAATGGCTAGTATACTCTTTAATTTGAAATAGTTAAGGCATTGGCAAAGTAGATAATATGGAAAATGTATGTATTTATGTTTATTTATGCATCTGTTTATTTATTACTAAACTATGACTATTTTATTTGGTTACAGTATTTATTATTAAATAGGATTCATCAATCATTATACCTAGACTTTCTTTCTACTTTGAATATTTTATAACCTAGCATTAATGTTTCTATTATATGAAATCTTCCTTTGCTCTATACACTTACAATTACTTAAATTGTATTTGCTCCCATTAACAATTGTTTTGAATAAGCTGCTTCTGTTACATCAGTTTCAAATCTGTTTCACAGGTTCATAGGTTCATAGGTTCATACTAGTCTATCTGCCCTATGGCATTTATAAACCTAGCCAGAGTGTGTTTGGCTTTCACCACCCATTTTAAATGAATTTTGCTATGCCCTTTTTCGAGTTTAGTATACTGTGCCTCTGTCTAACAGTGACACAGAAGTGATACCCGAGGTAAACCTATGATCTCCCATCCACTCATCAAGATTCCTCTTGAAGAGTCAATGAGGGACTCTTCCTAACCTGGACTGGGATTTTATTCCAGAGTGAAGGGAGCCTCTGGGTTATGAATCTGTCCTTCCAGCATGTCCTACTTATTTCAGTGCTGAGGTTCAAGTCTCGAGCCAGAGCTCGATGGGATTTGGATTTTCTGAGGTGCAGTATGTCCATTAATTCCGGGTTGGACATGGCTTTATATGTCAGGCACAGATCGCCTCTGAGCAGGCGGTATGCCACTGAGTAGAGCTGGAGTTTCTTTAACCAGGCAGCATATGGCATCTGTTTGAGCCCTTTGATCCTCTTGGTGAGGTACTTTTGGGGTCTTTCCAGTTGCTGCAGGTGTCTGGTAAGGTACATCCCAAAAGGGGCATTGTACTCAATTATGGGCCTAATGAGGGATGAGTAAAGAGGCACGATGACCTCCCCTGATCCAGATGTGAATCCCTTCATAATTAGGTGGGCTATATAAAATGTTTTTCTAACCACTTTGGCCACGTGGTTGTCAAATGAGAGATTGCTATCAACTTGGGTCCCCAGGTCCCTAATTACTTCTTCCGTACTTAATGGATTACCACCTATATGGTAATTTGTGGGCACTTTGTTTTTGCCAAAGGGGATGACTATACACTTTTTGGCATTTAGCTTGAGGCCATGGCTCTGGCACCAGTTGTCTGTTTCTATGAAGCCCTTTTGTAGGATGCTTCTGTTGGCTGGAGAGTCGATTATGGTGCCCAGTTTGCAGTCATCTGTGAACTTGGTCAGTCACAGTCCTTCCGTGTTAGCCTGTACCTCCGAGAAATATATACCGAACAAGAGAGGTCCCAGGACTGAGCCTTGTGGAACGCCACTTGTAACTGGTTTGGAATCTGACATGGCTCCAGCAATTCTAACCATATGGGTTCAGTCCTTGAGCCAGTTTGCAACCCATCTAGTGACATAGGGGTTTATATTTAAGCTGGTGAGCTTATCTATAATGCCCGAGAGGGGTATTGTATTGAAGGCTTTTGCAAGGTCCAGGTATAATGTGTGGACCACCTTCCCCTCGTCAATGGCCTTGGTGACTGTTTCAAAGAAATCAACCAGGTTTAAGAGGCAGGATCTGCCCTTAACAAAGCCGAACTGGGTAGGATCCAGTGTCTGTAGATCCCCAATATCTTTATTTATGAGGCCCATGATAATTCTTTCCACAGCTTTGCAGACCAAGCTAATCAGGCTTATGGGGCGATAGTTTCCAGGATCCGTTGAGGCACCACCTTTGTGGAGCGGGGCCACTGTTGCTGTACGCCACTCTTTGGGTACATATCCTGTAGTAAGGCTGAGATTGAACAGTAGTTTTATGTTTAGGTTTGGTTCTTCTTGGAGTTCATGTAGGACGCAGCCCGGGACACCGTCTGGTCCCATTGATGCTGTGTTTTTTGCTTTGGAGAGGGCGGCTCTTACCTGAGCGTCTGAGATGTCAGGGGGCAGCACTCTTCTGGGATAGATATTTGCCCTTTTGGTGGGGAAGGGGGGAGAAGTTTGTGCTGAACCTGTCAGCTAGGATGTTGGCAATGTCTGTGGGTTTGGTGTATTTTTTGTCATTTTGGACTAATTCTGAGCATATCTGGGAATTCCCACCCAGGTTCCTAATATAACTAAAGAAAGCCTTATGATTATCCTTAGTGTCCTGTGCAATTTTTCTCTCGAAGCTGGCCTTAGACGATTTTATGAGTGCCCGTAGTTTTTTGCTAATACTGATCAGAGATGCCTTCCCTTTTGGGATTTTGCTCTATCATGTAGTAGCTTCCTCCTTCTATTGTATAGTTTGTTTATGGCTGGGGTCCACCAGACAGGACGCCTAACTTTGGAGGATTGGGTCTTGGTTTTAATTGGGATTGCATGATCCATGCATTCCTGAAGGTGTTCATAGAATGCGCTTATAAAGGATTCCCATGGTCTGGGCGATTTTCCACAGGCCCGGGGGCTTTGAAGGATTCCACCTCAGTTTTGAGGAGTGTGAAATTTGCTTTAGAGAAGTTTTTCACTGTGATTTTCTGGGCAGGGGCTGGGGTCGGGATGTGAATATCTAGTGAGATTAGTTTATGGTCTGATCTTACCAGTGAGGGATACACTTCTGGTCTGGAGCATGGAGTCCCCATGTTGGTGATGATCAGGTCCAGTATTTTTTCCCCTCTTGTGGGAGTGGCAAAAAGTTGTTCCATAGCATTTGAGTTTACAAATTCTAGGAACCTTCTGGCTAGGGTGTTGGAGCTAGAGTAATGCTCCCAGTCTATGTTAGGGTAGTTGAAGTCGCCCAATATAATGGTGTTTGGAGAGACCTTCATATTTTCCAGTGTTCTCAGGAAGGCCGAGTGGGGTACCTGGGTTTGGGAGGGTGGTCTGTAGCAGGCTATAAACTGGAAGGCAGTTTTACCCACTGTTAGTTGCACATGGATAGTCTCTGATGCTTCGTGCTGTGCCACCAACCTGGAGGAGTGGGTATCTTTGATGAATATTGATACTCCCACTCCTTTTGTGGTTCGGTCCAAGTTTTGGGGCCGAAAAGCATGGTATGAGGTATAACCTGGTAGTGCTGGGGTGCTCTCAGGAGCCTTGAATCAGGTTTCTGTTACTGCACAGATATCGATGTTCTCCATGCTAAGGAGAGTTTCGAGTGTGTGCATCTTGAGGTTTAGACTTCTGGCGTTGAGTAGCATTACTCTTAATTTCTTATCCCGTGTTATACCTATGGAGGTGGGTTTGTCTTTTGAGCCTTGCCTAAAAAAGGCACTATGGGGGTGGCAAGAGCCTTTGCCAATATCTGAAAGCCCAGGGGTGACAGGTGCAAGCCGTCCCTAGCGAAGCATCGTGGCTTGTCGAGCATGTCATCCCAGGCAGACAGGCATTGGATCCCCTTTGAATGATACCAATACTTAAGCCAGTTTTTGAAATTGATCATCTTGTCTTCATATTGTGGCATCATTCTTGGTGAGGGTAAGATGCTACTCAAGGTCAGGGTCATACCGCCTGGGCTACATGCTCAGAGAGCTCCTCTATGTCTCTTTTCATGTAGTCCAGGGAGGTACGTCTCAGGTCATTCACACCAGCATGGACAATGACTGAGTCATATTTGTAATTGCCTTGGAGTGACCTGAGTGCTTGTGTTATGTGGCGGATCCTAGCGCCCGGCAGGCAGCTCACCGTGACCTTCTCCTTGTTCAGCCTGGTGAGAGGGACATCAGTGTGCCTGATGATGGAGTCACCTATTACAAGTGTATCAGGTGTGTTGTTTAGCCTTAAGGGCTGTGACTGTTCGGCACACTGGCTTTGTGAGATATGTGTTGCACGTGATTTGTTTTGGGGTAGCGGTTGCTTGGGTGTCTGCTTTGGAGGTCTCTGATGCTTAGGCAGATTTTTATTTAGAGCCTCCGAGTATGTTTTTGTGTGTTTATGTGTTTGGTTTGCTGTCATGGTAGGTCTATGTGAGACTGGAATTGTAGTGAGTGTGGTTTCCTTCTCCTCCTGACTGGTTACACCAGTACTGAGTTGAGAGAGCTTAGCTTCCAGTTTGGCTATATGGTTGCATCTCTCACATGTGTTGGAATTTGTTGGGAGGAGGAGAGGGTTGTCTGTGTACATGAGGCAGTTGTAACATTGCCTCAAGATTCCCAGATTCACCAGCTGGACCAGAGAGGAGATTGACAACTGACCTTTGGACATGCTAGAATAGTATTGGGAATTCCTTTATAATTGAAAAAAAGGGCCAATGGGGAACAAAGTACTCAAGGGGAGTTTGTGAGGGTGTAGTGCTTTTAATTTTTTAGTGCTGACTTATATAATTGCTTTAGTGAGGAAGTGCCAGGCTTTAGAGTGGGAATAGGGTGTTTATTATGAGAACTAGATCAGTTCTAAGGGAAAAAGTGAAGAGCAGACTTTGTGGAGCCGAGAATGGTTTAAACCCAATTAAGCGGCACTGCCCGCTATGCCCAAAATCGCGCAAAGCTGCGCTAAAGCGGGTTTTATACAGGGGGACTTGAAAGAGCTATAAATTGGCCCAAAATGACCAATAGACTACCAGATTCTTGTGCTGGGAACACTCCTCCAGGGACAGATAGGCTGCTCCAAGCTCCCCACTGCCACTGGTGAACAAAGAAGCCTCCCTTTATCCAAGAAAGGAAATGGGCAACACAGGAACTTTCCAAAAGTCCAGAATACAGCAAAGCCTGTATTTGGACTACTCTAGGTCAGGAAAGACGGGAAACAAGGAAACATTTTTTTTCTTTTTTGCAACAAACAGCAGGATTATGTATTACAAATTTCATCTATTCATTTAATTCTAACAACAAAAGTGGATATATAAATTAATTTTAGATCTCCTATTAACTTATACTGGAGCTCAGACATGGTATTGTCATTAATCACTTTTTGTTTGTCATAAAGGTTAATCTGTTTGAACTTATATGTTCACTCAGATTAGAAGTGCAAGTCACTTCATGTTGGTTAAAGTTTTTAATAAACTCTTTATTAATATGGTTACTCTTACTTATTTTTTATTCAGTATTCAAATCTTCATTTTATCAGCCTATCTCTAATAAAATTTTATACAATTTGTTAGAGAGAACTAACCTAACTATTTCACACAAATCTTTTGCAGATAAATTATGCTCTTTATCATCCAGTCAATACCAAATATGAAAACTTCAATTAACTCGCAAGAAAGTCATACTTGATGGATTTAACCTTACTATCCTTAAATGTTAATGGATTAAACAATCCAAGTAAAGATTCAATTTACTTATATACTTGAAACTAAATAAAATTCAGGTTGTATTTATTCAAGAATCCCATCTAAAATCAGATGATAACTTTAAATGGAATCCATTGGAATATATAAATCTATCTTGTTTATCATACAAGAAAAAAACAAGAGGAGTTTTAATTCTTTGGAGGAAAAACATCATCATTCCCCAAATTATTTATAAGTATGAAGACAAAGAAGGTCTTATTTTAATTGTAATAATAAGATTCAATAATAGAATATGGACACTTGTTAACACCTATTGGTTTCCTGGTATAGGGATAGGAACTGTTAGAAAACATTTAGAACTAATTAACAAAGTTTATAAGGGTATTTTCATTCTAGGTGGAGACTTCAACTGTACTTTAGACATTTCTGAAACCTCAAATAAAAAGCACTTCCGTCTTACTTCTCTAGGAAAAGCTCTAAAAAATTGGTGTGAGAACCTAAATCAAATTGACACCTACAGCTATAAAGACCCTAACTCACTATCATTTTCTCATAGAGATTATAGATTTTGGCACCCAAACCAGAATTGATAAACTTTATGTATCTCAAGATTTAAGTATGAAAATAATTAACTTTTCTATATTCCCTTGCCCCTTTTCGGATCATAATTCACTTATTTTAAAACTTGAAATTGATTTTAAAAGGTTGATCTTCACAACAAGGATACCAGCATACATCACCAAACTACCACAATTCAAGCCATGGTTAGATCATGAAATTCAAAACTTTCTTGACATTAACCAATCAAATGATATATGTTTGACAATTCTCTGGGATACACTAAAAGCTTACTTATTTGGTAAAATTCTAGCTTGGTTTAAAAATAAGACTAAAGAATGGGAATCGGAACTTCATAATATTCAAAATAAGCTTATAATTATCAATAAAGGTAATTCACAACATCCAAAAACAAAAAAGAAAACAATTACAGACTTAAATAACAAATACAATGAAATATTAACTCATAAAACAAATTTGGTATTAGAAAAACTAAAAATCAACTCACACTCAATGTCGCCCTAACATCTACATAATCTTTCAATGAGAGTTAAAACACAAGCCGCACTTAACAATATTACAAAAATCATTCATGAAGGTAGAAATAATAAAATGGTATCAGACATTAGTGATATTCTTGAAGCCTTTAAATATCATTACTCTGACCACCAACTCAATCATTCAGCACATTTTCAACAGATAGATGTAGATAAAAGTTTACTTAAAATAAATAAAATTCCAGATAAACTAAAATCTAAGATCTTAAAACAAATTTCTCTTAAAGAAGTAGTTGATAAAATTGAAGAAAGCAAAAATAATAAAGCCCCCAGGATAGATGGAATTATAATGGAACTATATAAGTTATTTCCTCCCTCAGCCATCTCAATTTTCCATAAAGCCTTAAATGTAATTCAGACCGATAATTTAATTCCTCCCTCTTGGAAATATTCTTTAATCACTCCTATATTAAAAGAAAATAAAGATCCAAAATAATGTAGTTCCTATAGACCAATTTCCTTGCTAAGTAATGACTACAAGATATTTGTATCCATTCTTGTAAATAGAATTAAAAAATCCTTAACACATATTATAAATTCTGATCAGTATGGTTTTATTTACAATAGGCACACTTATGATAATATTTTAAGAATACTGTCCCTTATCAACATTTTAAATAGGGACAGTCGAGAAGCTCTTCTAATAGCTCTCGATATTGAAAAAGCTTTTGATACGCTGAAATGGGATTATCTCTTCAAAGCTTTAGAAATCTTTGATTTTCCATCTCATTTCATTACTTTGATAAAAAATCTATATAAAAATAATCTTGTGTATGTAAAACTAGGCCCTTTTACTTCAGAACCCATTAAAATACTCAAAGGTACAAAGCAAGGCTGTCCTTTGTCGCCCATTTTATTCACTCTTGCAATAGAATTATTTGCTATTACATTACGCCAAAACACAAAAATTAAAGGTATAGACATTTATGATCAATTTAATTCCAAAATCATGCTCTTTGTGGATGATATACTTTTAATTCTGAGTGTCTCACAAGAATCTCTTAAAGAGTTAGATCTTCAGACTAAAAGGTTCTCTGATAGCTCAGGTTTACGTATAAGTGAATCTAAATGTAATTATATGCATTTAAATAAAAAACAAAATTCTTTCATAACTCCAGTCCATTTAATAGGAAAACAGGTCTCTTCTATAAATTACCTAGGAATTATTACAGATGACAATATTAATAACATTCTGTCTACAAATTATAAAAAATCTTAAATACCATAAAATTACTCAATGACAAATGGAATAATTTATTCCTAAAGTTTGAAGATAGACTTCAATTAATAAAGATGGTATTATTACCAAAAATAAACTATATAGCTCAAGCCATTCCAATGCTACTTAATAAAAAAACTATTACAAGACATAAATAAAATTCTTTTAAATTTTCTCTGGTTCCCTAAATGAAACAGGATAGCCTATGCTCACCATATTAGACCCTGGGAAATGGGAGGAATTAATTTTCCAGACTTAGAGACATATATTAAGGCTTCTATATTCAAAATAGTTTTCAACTGGATAGACTCAAATATTTCATCAGCTTGGAAATCTCTTCATAGTTCTATTTTTTTTAAATGAGAATAAACTTACAAAAAATGCTCTTTCAAATGATCAAATAAATAAATTTTGGAAAATATTATGTCTTAGTTTACAGTTTAATGTTTCAAAACCCACCAACTCAGTCTTCATAAACTACATCTACAACTCATTTAGATTGTTCATAAACTCAAACTTAGACATTAAATTATGGTGGGAACTCTTAATTCCTTTCAAAATAACTAAAAAATTTCCCAACAAATTACATGAAAACATTATAAATAATTGGGAACTAAAAAAATGTACCTGTTGGCAATATTGTATTAGGAACTCATCAGTCTTAAACATACAACAAATAATAAACACCTTTGATATTCCAAATTCATATTGGCTTATACTTCAAAGCATTTTATTTCATACTCAAGAGTTATACAGAATAATCAATAATTCATCCTTTAGTTCTGAACCAAAATTAATTTCCATTATCCAAGAAATTATTTATAATAATCATAATTGATCTAATTTAATCTCAACACTCTATAAAAACTTAATAATCTACAAAGTTAATCCAAAACAAAACTTCTGGAAATTTATTACTAAAGGTCATCAGATTAACCTTTCCTCTGAAAACAAAATTAATTTATTGTATCTATTAAATTAACTTCCAATCTACAAGCTTGGAAGATTTTTTCATGGAAATTCTTACACAGGGTGTTTTACACCCCCCAATAGGATAGCTAAAATGGACTCTTCTAAACAAGTGTTTTGCTGGAGATGTTTTCAGAATTGTAATGCTGATTGGATTCATATATTTTTGAGTGTATCAAAATTAAAAAATTATGGGAGGAGATTGGAAATTTCCTTCAAGCTATTTTTTAAGATTCCCTCATACTAACTAAATCCATGCTTTTTCTGAACGTAACTGAAACAAATTTGTATCTACTATTGACTATACTAGCATTTGCTAGAAAATGTATTACAAGAAAATGGAAAACTTCATCTGAACCCAACTTTCAAGAATTTATGACTCTACTAGAAGAAACAATACATATGGAAACAAAGGTAAAAGAAACAAGAATCTTCCCTAATAAATGGATCAACAATCCTTGGAAGAAAGTTTTTTCTCTCATTGAGACTTTAAAGATCTCCACATCTTCTTAGTAGCTGCAGAAATTACACTGATTTTTTTATGTGTAACTACCTCTCTCTAACTCTAAGTTATTCTCATTTTTTCATATAGGCCATATGTACATATTGTATATAGTTTGTCTTTTGTTTCATTTGTATTCTAGTAGAAATTATGTTTTGTCTTTTTGAAAATCAATAAAATATTTGGAAAAAAAAAGATTTTGTTGTATATACCCATGGGCTGAATTTTCTGATTTAAGAATAATGGCAGTAGAGGAAAGAAAGAGAGGGTTAGAAGGACAGTGGGAATGTCAAGATTTTGTGTAGTAATTTACTTTAAAAAAATATCCGAGAAAGTTCAATGAAATGCAAACAATATGGTGAAATGAAATACAATGTTTGTCAAGAGGAGGAGACAATAAAGCTAGGACAAAGGAGTTTTGGAGATAAGATAAGAAAATATGGTGTATTAAAAATATAGAAATGCTGTCAATGGAACTGATTTTGTATGGTGAATACAATATAAAAGAATGTAAAGAGATAGCAAAACAGGATAGAAAATTAATTACCTTTACATAGTTTTTTTGGAAAGCAAGATGCAATGGTTTATTATAGCACAAGTAGGATGCTAATGTCTTGATTGTGGATAAAAAGATGGGCGTAAAAAACATAAGTAACAATTAATAAGGAATTGTGTAATATTTTGTGTAAATATTGTAAATAATAAAATATGTACATACATTTTTTTCTATGAATAAAGATCCCCTACTCTTCTTCATAACTGTTATGGGATCATTTACATTCACCTGAGTGAATACCAACTCTGGCAGATGGACCTTGGTTTAACATCTCTTCTTACGAATGGCATATTCAGGAGTACAGTACCCCTTATGGTGCATAGCAGTGTCATTATTAGAAAAATTAATCCAATCAGCTTCTCTAGAAATAGAACTCAATTTGATCCTTCAGTGCCAAAGATAAACATGCTGCCTGTTGAGTCACTGTCAGTGGTGAAAGTATTTTCTTAATTGCTGCCTCTGTGAACCTTCCAAGCCTTCAGCAGTACCCTAGATAGTCTTCATTGGTTCATTCAGTTATTTTTATGGAAAACAAATGACATTTGTTGATTCTGTCATCCTCAGCCAATCGCTGATATTCCTTTTCCCAGACATCCATCCTGCAGCACTGGATTACACTCTTGAGCTACAAAGTGCAGAGCTTATAAAATACAGCATTTAATAGATTTATAAATTTAAAACAACACTTTAAAGCAATTTCAAGCTGAAAATGCAAGTATAATGCTGAAGTATATACAAGTATATAACATACCACCATATTTGCAGCAAACTAATGCCAAATGCAGCCCAATCCCAATGTTCTAAAGCTGATTATTTCTATAGAACACTTACTTCATATTCCATCCTTACTGCCTTCTACAAATAAGTGGTTTAAACCAGTTCAGTGATTTACTGGCAAAGGAAAAATGCTTCTGTCAGTTTTTTTCTCCAAATTTCTTTTAAACTGCAGGAATGGGTTCAGTGGATCCCTTTCTCTCTGTGCTGTTGTAGACGTTTTACTTATGGAGTTTCATTTCTTACAGCTTTTATTGAGTCTCCCAATGCCTCTCCAATGATAGAAGCATATTGATTTTGTAACACTTCTGCTGTGGTTGGATCTAGAT
Organism: Protopterus annectens; assembly: GCF_019279795.1. Classification (NCBI taxonomy): domain Eukaryota; kingdom Metazoa; phylum Chordata; order Ceratodontiformes; family Protopteridae; genus Protopterus; species Protopterus annectens. The sequence goes on along the minus strand of NC_056727.1, from coordinate 922,110,641 downwards.
ATTTTCTTTATTCCAAAAAGGAAAATGTACTTACAATAAGCAGAATACCACATCTTAAACTGTAATTCTTTTTAATGGCACAGACTAGTGGTAGGAATAAATTGGTTGTGTTTCTTTCTTTTTGCCTATGAAACTTCATTGTTTATGTACACAAGCTTCTCCAATCTTCAACAATTTTCTTTTCTGCCACAATTTAGATAGTATCACTTATTTTTGTTGAAAAATTTGAAAGTTCAGCAAGATAGGTTGAGGTTTTCTGAATTATAGATTGCTTGGAAGTAAGTTGCCATGGAGACCTGATGTACACTTTCTGACTGAATTTCTGAAGGAGGAATTTATGTCCATGTATGCAAGATCTCTCATGAAGTTCATGTGGTATTTCCAAGAAAATTTTTTTCCCTCGATCTGTCTTCTTGTCCTGTGAGTTTTTCATACAATTTCTGTAGCTTTATCTCATATTCTGTTTGCATAATTTTAGTCTGTGCCATTTCTAACAGTAACAAATAAACTGGGACAGAACAACTTAAAAGAGCATTATGTACGTCATCCAGCATTTTTTGTTATAATTAACATAATTATCCAAATGTCCACATATCTTTGCCACCACAATGCGTGTTTATTTACCCTACTTTTCCTCTTAATTTGTAGATTCTATGGTATTTAGTTTACTTGCAGAGATTTGCTTCATTTGCAGGTCTGCAATGTGCTAATTTATGGATTCATTACTCTGTCATCTTTCTTTTCTAATTTATTCTTTTTCAGACAATTTCTCTAAAGCAGGCATGCAGGGAATCTTTATCTTGTAGTCTTTAGTGTTTCAGCAGTTTTATTTACTGAAATGCTGACATATAGATGTTTCAATAGCTCTTTGGTTCAGGAGCTAAAAATAGATCTAGCAATTAGTTCAGCACCATACTGGAAGTTCCAGTGTCATAGCACGCATATACAAATTGGGCAAGTTCAATCCACGTGCAAGTCATGCACATAGCTTCTAGACTGAGTTTCCTATGTCCAGTCAAGCTACAAAAGAATGAATTATGCTTTTCTGAATTTGCAGTACCGAAAAGTGAAACTCAAAAAAAAAAATCTTTTTTGCAAGGTGTAAGTCCCTTGTACTCACCATGTGGTGGACGTAGGCAGCCCTCCCCATGTATTCTGTATGTATTTTTACTTTATGATCACACTACAGTGGAAGGAAAAAAAAAACAAAAGTGCATTGTTGGCTCACATAGTCCAACTACTTATGATAAAGTGTGCCACTATTTTCAAAATATGATCAACAACCACTAGGACGAATATGCCTTAATGGAGTATAGGTACACCCCTAGACTGTCCTAGTGATACCTGAACAATAGAACAAATAACTCCTCTCCAGTCCTCCTGGCTGTCTTTTGGGATGCTAGAACTGCACATGTGCAATAGTTTAGGCCATGGCCAGATCCAGCAAAAAGTATCTTGTCTAAGGCTTGGTGCTGGCTGGAGGACCCCAGCCTTACAACATTAAAAAAAAGTCAGAAACAACTGTGAATTAAAAAAAGTCCAAGTGCTGCATAAACAGATCATTCCTGCCCAGTCCTGGCTGGGGTCTTAGTCATTCAACGTGAATTAACGAGAAAAGTCTGACCAACAACAAATTTAAAAAAGTCCAAGTGGTCTTTAAAAGTTCTCAGAAGAACATTGATTTCCTGCTCAAACAGGGAACACAGTATCAGCAGGTAGATAGACTAGGTGAACTTCTTGCTTTGCAGCATTAAAAATATCAGGAGACACAACATAACAAGCAGAGTGTGCATGTGTGTGTGTGTGTGTGTGTGTGTGTGTGTGTGTGTGTGTGTATGTGTGTGTGTGTGTGTGTGTGTGTGTGTATGTATGTATGTGTTTGTGGATGAGTGAACTGTCCCACTTAGGGGACACTGTCTAGTTAAGTGACTTGCAGGTAGCAAGAGCCTTAATGATCCACACCAACCACAAGACCACTATTAAATGAAAGTTATGCTCTTACCATAATGATAGATCCATGTTGTCTTCTTCCATCCTTCTCAACCTGTGGGTAATCGGATCCATCTTGGGCCTTCAAAATCTTCAGTCCTGGAGCTCCTCCTCCTCCACCCATAAAATCCTGGTCTAATTGGCTCTCCTCATACCAAGTTTTTCCTGCCATTGCCCATGGAGCAACTGACAAAGGAAAAATAATTCTATCCTAGAAGCTGTCAAAGGGCATTAAGAGGGTCCACTCAAAAATAAATAAGAGAGGCCTCTGACATAGAACTTCAGGGCTGGTCCACACAATCAGCTGTAAACAATAAACAACTGTGGCAATCTGGAGAGGGCATGGAGGGAGGGATGATTGAGGAGGACAGAAAAAGAAGACAACACAATCCATTGTTATGGTAAGAATGGTAAGAACATAACTTTCTTATCCAGTGTTGTCTTTTCTGTCTATCTCAACCTGTGGGACAGAGTCTCCAGACAGCAACATCTTCAGGGTGGTCCTGGGAGAGAACATTCTGCAAAATGGTGAACTAAATGAGAATCTAGACCTAGGCTGAATGTCCAGTTTGTAATGGGACACAAAAGTGTACATGTTAGTAACCAGGTAGCTGCCACACAAATGTCATCAATAGATGCCTGAATGTAAAAGGCAACTGAAATTTTATTAGGCAAGGAAATTCCTTGCAGGGAGTAGGCAAAGGAGGTACAACTGGAAAGCCATCTGGATAGAATTACTTTAGAAACAAGCTTGCCAAGTCATGTCTTGGAATGGGAAACAAAAAGCTAGTTAGATTTTCTGAAACTTTTGGTTTTGTCCAAAATATAATCTGAGTTTGTCCAAACAATGGAGCAAATACTCTTCCTTGTTACTTGAATTTTGGAAAGAAAAGAGGTAAATGTATAGTTTGATTCAGATTAAACTCAGAGGCTACCTTATGTAGAAAAGAAGGTTGGTTCTTATGCTGAGTTTATCCCTGTGGAAAACCAGATATGGGGAAGCAGAGAATACTGCTTGAAGCTCAGATACCCTCCTTGTTGATATAACAGCTGCCAGAAAAGGAGTTTTCCAAGACAGAAGCTTTAGAAAAACTGTTACTTCCAGTTCTAAAGGAGGTCTGATGAGGACTTGTGAGAGCAGATTAAGGTCCCAAGGAGTTACTGGATCATAAATAGGTGGACGTGGTAAAAAGGTACCTCTCAGAAAAGCCTTGGAAATATTAAGGCCACTACTGCAGCATTAGTTTTGCCAATATAAAAGTCAGAAATTAAGGCTAACTGAGTCTTAATGGTAGAGAAACTGATGCTGGAGTGAAAAATTCCAGCCAGGAAATCCAGGATAGCATCCAAAGGTGCATAGAAAGGATGTAGATCTTTGGAAGAGGCCCATATGGAGATTCTCTTCCACTTAACACTTCAAGTGGAAGAAGAAAGGATAAGAATAACTCTATCAGAGAGCTTGGGATCTCTGGTCATAACTGGAATTGGAGGAACTTTGCAGCTAGTTTGAGTGAGTGAAATTTCTGTTAAGGTAGGCCCAAAAGATGAGAGATCAAACCTGTAATTTTTCCAGTACTCAAGGAGGATGAAGTAAGTGAGGCCAAAGAAAGGGGTACCAAGACTGTCTTGGTCAGAATGGGACAATAAGGATCACAGTCACTCTGCAACAGGCTGATTTCTGAAGAAATCTGATTATCAGAAGATTCAGGGGGTAGGTATATAGAAGACCTGGGGGCCTAATATTTAGAAAAGTGTCCCTTGGTGACTGTCCCTCTGAAAGGATCAGGGCATAGAAACTGCTGTATTTGGTGTTGGATGGGGAAGCAAACAGATCACGAAAGGAGGTACGCCAGCAGCTGAAAATCTGTGCTGCTGTCTATGGATTTAGAAACCACTTATGAGACAAAAGAATGTGTCTGCTCAGGCTGTCCACAAAGATACTGGATTTGTCTGGGATGTGTATTGCAATCAGAAACTATTGAGAGAACATCACCCATTGCCAAACTTTCACATCCTCTTGGCAGACAGGGTAGGATTGAGTTCCTCCTTGTTTGTTCAAATACCAGACCACTGACGTATTGTCAGTCTGAATGGTAATCCCACCCTTGTGGAGAAGGTCCTGAAAGGCCTGCAGTGCAAGGAGGACTGCCATCATCTACCAAGATGTTGATGTGAAGACTGGCCTCAGACTGAAACCAGGTGCCCTGTACAGCCTTTATCTTGAAATGCCCCCCACACACTCTAGAAGGGAAACATTCTTGGTTACCATGGCCTGAAGACAGGCAAGAACAAAAGGTCAGCTTGCAGTGACCAAAGTTTGTTCCATCTACTGTTAAATGTGGTGGTGACATATGTTTGCTACGGAAACTGGAAGATCCATTGTATGAGTCAGGTAGGACTATTGTTTTGCCAGACTCCACTGGAGTACCTGCTTGTGGAATCTTGCCAAAGAAACTAGACAAATAGAAGCAGCCATATATCTGAGGAAGCAGAGAACTGAGGATACAGGAGATTTGTGAAGAGTGGCAGTGTGACTGTCTGATTGACCGTATCCCAAAAGCAAATGATAAACTCCAGCACTTGAATCATTTTCTGGCTGGACTTGTCATAATTCACTGTTATGCTCAAAGACAGACACACCCAAAGCAATGAATCTCTGGCTTTGATAAGAGACATCCTTGTGGAAGCCATCAGATGCCAGTCATCCAGGTAGGAAAAGACCTAGAACCCTTGCGGCCTGAACCAAGTTGCTACTGCCATCATGTATTTGGTGAACAGTCAGGGAGCTATGATGAGACTAAAGGGCAGTGCTTGAAACTGATAATGACTAACTTCCAGCCAAAAATGCAGAAACCTCCTGAAATAACATTCATGTGATGGTAGCCATCCTTGAGATCTACAGAGCTCATTCAGTCATCCTTCCTCTGGAGAGGTAGAATGTATTTTACACTGTGACCATGTGTAACTTGGTCTGTTTGAAGAAATTGATTCCAAAATGGTTCTGAGGTCCTTGTTTTCCTTTGTTACTAAAAGGAATCTTAAATGGATCCCAGATCCTAGCTGGTCTCCTGTAACTCAGTTCAGAAGAAGTTTTTGGATTTCCACTGCCACTTCCCTTCACTGATAGGATGGCACATTGGGAAGGGAATTTTGGGAATTGTTTGGTGCAAGCAAAAAGGAAATCATAACCTCTGGATACTATTCTCAACACCCATGCATCTGATGTGATGGCCTCCCAAACTTTTGGGTGGAGAGACAAGCATCTCCTGAATGCTTCCAGAGTGTAGGAGTCAGGCAACCCTTCAAGGGCACTGAAAGGGCCTTCCAGAGGGGTCAATATTATAAGATCAAATGCTTAGGTGATCAAGCACCTAAACATCGAACTTGTAGTATCGAAAGCAAAAAACAGCAAACGGCCAATTTAACACAGGGAAAGATTTCCCTTGGCCATTCGCTGGATTTTGCCATTTTGTCTACTGTAGAGTGCTCTCGGAGTTGGTATATTTAGTTGGGAGGGGCGTGGGGCAAAGCCTCCCACTTAGTTTGGGTGTAAAGTTATTTTTTTTCCCGTGGCCAAGAGACATGTTTTCCTGCACCATTCAACATTTTTGAGTTCGATATTACAAGTTCAGTATTTAGGTGTTTGACCACCTAAGCATTTGATCTTGTAATATAGATGCCAGAGAACATCCCATGGAAGCCTTGGTTCTGTGGATCACTCCTGCCTCATGGGCGGCATCCATTGTAGTTACCGCCTCTGCCTCAGAAGGAATCATTAACTAGGAGCACCCTAGAAAGATATTTGCAACTTGCAAAAAAAAAAAAGAGAGAGACACTTCCCTCCTTTCTAGTTCCTTGAAAAGAAATGTTATGGGGTAGAGAAGCAAACACCAATGGCAGACTGTCTTTCCATCTTGTTCACTCCTAGTTTGCATTTCTTTGATCTTTGGGCCAAAACGTGAAGAACCATCAAATAGAGCATTGACAAAGGACACCCTGAAGCAGTCTGCAAAGTTGCATAAGCGCATCCAGGCATGGTGGCACATAGCAATGCCAATGCCTACAGTGAGGGGATATACCATCAGCAGTATTGGATAAGAGCCTCATGGACACATTGGCAATAGTTTGCATTGTAGACAAGTTAATCTTCAGGGTTTTCTAAGAGTCTGGGGCCTGCTAAGTCTTAACCACTTTTAACACTTCAGAGGTAAGCTCTCTGAAATCTCAACAAATGGGCAAGATAAATCAGAGCACATAAGGAGAATGTGGCTGAAGTGAATATGTGCATTCCCAGATGATCCAAAGTCTGAGACTCTTTGTTAGGTGGCTGAACTGAGAAGCTCTCCTCTGAGTTGTCCTTCTTAGTAGCTGCGTGACGACAATGGTGTCCAAAGCTGGACCTTGCTCCAGTTGGGTCTCTCTTTGCACAGAACCAAACCTTTCTTGACTTTTTGGGGAATAGGTTCTATGTATGGTTCTCTCTAAATCCTTTGGGATACCAGGTCTACAAGAGTATCTGGGGTGGAGCCACTGAACACATAGATGGGCCCATGCCAAAAGACTTGAGAAAAAAATACTCCACTGGGGAAGGGGATTTGGTGGTCTATCCCCCCACTGCCTTCATAATTTCAGCAAATCGCCAAAGAGATATTCTTGTAGGGGGATTTGGGGATCCTTCTCCTTCATCGAGGTTGATATATTTGGTGAGGGACTCCTTTGTGGAGTCTTAAGTGCTTTGTCTTGTATTTACTCTTCCTATGGCCCTCCCTAGGAGAAGAAGAGACATGAAAGATGTATTGGCCCTGAATGCAGGGAGTTCTTGGGACCTGATGATGCAAGGTATCCCAGAGTAAGCTGATGCCTTGCCAAGGTCACAGAAGAAAGGGGAATTGGGACAAATCTGAACCAGTTGCCATGGCACCCATCTCTGTACAGGATCTTTTCTACAACATCAAAGGCTGAGACCGAAACCAGATGGCTGGAACTAGTACCCCTAAGATCCAAGGACCCAAGTGAGAAATTTGTGTCCAGCACCAGTTCAGCAAGCTCCAAGGCTGCAATCAGTGCCAAGCTATCTAGGGATGAAGCTCCCAAGGGAAGGGATGACTCCAACACCTGGAAGGCCAACCCCAATCCTGGGCACTGGCCCTGATCTGTTGGCTCTGAGATGAGCTCAGCTCAGACACAGCCAGAGTCAAGAACATGAAGAACAGTGCCAGTGTTTGATACAGCCACACCATCTGTACTGACAGTGGGGAGGGCAGCCAGGGGAAGGAGCAATTAGACTCTGAACTGGAGGAACCACAGACTCAGACCTTGGGGCTGAGGAGTCAGGAATGATGCCTAAATTCAACTGGGCCTGAAGAAAGAAATGCATCAGCCGCTCTAAATTACATGATTTAAGACTCCCAACTGACTTAGTTGAAGCCATGGAAGCTGATTTCTAAACATTCTTGGTCATTGGATCTGAACTTCATATCCAGAAGGGAGAAGCTTGATGTAGGTGAGAGAAGGAGATGATCCTGGAGAGAATTCAGTTAGGATATTGGGACATAAGTGGGAATGGACATTGGCCGAAGAAGCAGGTTGATCATTGAAAAGGATTGGACTGGGGATACTAATGGTAGGGAAATTAGATGATTCTGAATCCAGGACTGCAGTCACAGGCAATTGTGGTGGTCCTGATAGAGTGTAAGCTGGAGGAGCCAAAGATTAATGAATCTATGTAGCCATTTGCACTTTTCCTTGTCCTTGGTCTTGAGCTTGGCAAACTCTTACTCTCTGACCCTTTCTTTTTTCCTTTCTTTCCTGCTTCTTATCAGGTAAGGAGAGGCAAATGTGGCTAAGGGCTGGAGAAGGTCTTTCATAACAAGCTTGGCCCTCCTATGAGTCAAAGCGCTGGTACCAAAGGCAACATAGGCCTGGCACTTGACATATAGGTCACAGCCAAGAATTAAACACACCTGTAATGGGCATCTTATGGGGACAGCTTGTGACCATGTGCAACACACGTTTTGAACCCAGAAACAAATTTCTCCATTCTACAATAGGAAAAACTGCAAATATCAAATAATCAAAAACACTTATTACCAACTATAAAATTAGAAAAACTGCAAATACTAGTATACATAATAACATTAACACTAATCATCAACTACAAACACTAGCACAACTATAACTACTAAGTGCATACAAAAGAAAAGTTAAAAAAAGGAAGGCAGAATGACATTTATTTTACAGAAATAGCTTACACCTAAATACTTAACCTACTCACACTATACTAGTAGGAAACAATAACCCACTAAAAGCCTTAACACACTATCTCTAACCTACAGGAAACTACAGAGAACTATATTAAAACTAATCTGCAATGAAAAAAACTGTAGAGGAGCCAAGAATACAAGGCAAATACAAGGGAAGAAAACCACTTATGCACAGGAGCTCTCAAACCATGATCTGGCTGTGATGTTGACAAATGAGATCTGAGGAGAGTCAGAGCAGGGAGATATGGGTAGAAGAGGCAGAGCTCCAGGACTGAAGATTCTGAAGGTGCCTGCACTAGATCTAAGTCATATCCCATTACCACAGGTTGAGATGGATGGAAAAGACAATATCAGAGGTTCCTCTTCTTTTTTGTGAGTCATTGAGGATTACAGTTAGTCAATGTCAGTCGTTAGAATTTCACAGTTTTTGTGGTTCACAAAATACATGTTGATGTAAAACCTTTTGTTCTGATAACTTTTTAAGTTATTTAGAGTACTCTGCTCTTATTTGTTTCCAGATTTGTAGAACATTTCTTATTTTACCTCATATTTATGCCCTGATCTTAAGCAAGTCCAGGCAGTGCATTGTGGCAAATTGAAAATTTGGACTAGGCCCAGATTGGTCTCCTGGACTGTGTTAAAATACAAATTAAATAACAATGAGTTTACCTTCTTGACTCAGTCAAGAATGGTGCTTCAAGATGCTTCAAGGTGCTTCAAGATGTACAAAGCACTTGTTTATTCCATAAACGGCACTGGGAGACTGCTTTCCAAAATCTTCAGATGAGCAAGAAACAAAGAAAAACACTTCAACTATACCTTTTCTTATCAATTTCATGCATGCAGAACTTTGACGTTACATTACTTTTAATGAATCAGTACATTTAACATTTTTTTTTAATTTATTTTACATTTGTTTACCAGGAAAGTCCGACTGGACACAGGTCCATTTTCAGCAGAGGCCCAGGAGAAAAGCTCCAAATTACATTCATAATCAGTCAGTAAGAATGATAATACATACATACAGTACATTATTCAGGCAGAACACATAACTTCCCTGACTATAGTTACTCTCTACAGGCTAACTTACCTATGAACAACCACCTATACTTTTATAATGCCTAGCAACAAATTATAGGAACTAGCATATTCTCTTGAACTTAATTTGGCTGAAATTATTTTTTTTCTTAAATGCATTGTATCAATTTGCTCCTGCAAATGCCAATTTTTCTGTAACTTTGTTACATTGTATTTTTCTAATTCTAACATGCGTGTCATTTTTGTAATCTTGTAAATTGTAATATTTGCACTTTTTCTGGAGTTTTTCTCCCCAGGACTCCATTGAAAATGAGCTCCTTGTGGCCCAATGGACCATCCTGGCAAACAAACTGCAAATAAATAAATAAATAAACAATATCAGTGAAATTCAGGCAGTACATAGCTACTAGTTCAGGATACAATATAACAGTTCTGAGGAGTCTCACATCCTATAATACATGCAGTACGTTTACAAACATATACATTCAATATTGTAGGAGTAACACTTAAACCAGAGACTGAAGAGGAGTTCATCATGTCTATATTTTAACTGGGAGTATTACTAGACTTCACACATGGTTGTCTTATGTATTACAGACTGTATGCCCGTGTTTACCCTGAGGTAATACAAGAGCATAACCAGTTGTTCATAAAGTGGGATTTGAGGACTTTTTTAAATTGTGTAGTGGAGTTGTTGGATGTTAGGTGGCTAGGTAGGGTATTCCAACCCTTAGAAATACAGTAGCTGAAGAGAGATTTCCCAACCTCATTATTATGTCTGGTGACTTCTAGGAGGTTTTGGGTACTAGATCTCAAGGTTTTTCTTGTGGTGTAAGGCAGTACAAGATTTTGGAGTACTGGGTTTTTATCAGGGTAGTAGTATAATTTGTGTGTCAGTGCCAACTGATTGAGTTGCAGAAGCTGAGGCAGCTCCAGCCAATTTAGTTGTTTGAGAGAATCTCAGTGATGTGTTCTATATGAAGATCCTGTAGCAAATCTAGCGATCTTGTATAACAAGATTCTAGTTTGTTTAGGTCCGTTTTATGAAGATTCGTTAGTACAGGGGAGTAGGATAGGTAATAGATGTGTCCTAGCTATTGTGGTTTTAGTGTGCTTAGAGAGAAATTGCTTGTTCCAATAGAGCAGCCCTAGTCTTTTGTGAGCTTTCTTGATAGTTTGGGCAATGTGAATGTCAAATCTTAGGTTGTTGTCTATTTCAGCACCTAACAGTTTGGTGTGGGTGGTTGGGGTGATCAGTTTTGTTAATAGAGATGACGGTAAAGTTATCAGTTGGGGGGTATCTACTTGGGCTGAAAAGAAGTAGTTTTGTTTTATTTGGGTTGAGAATAAGCTGGGAGTTAGTGAACCAGGACTCAACTAGTGAAAAGCAGTTTTGTGTTTGGGAGTGAAGGTCTTGTAGTGTGAGGGTGGCACATATGAGGTTGGTGTCATCTGCATATTGAACTGCCAAGGCCTTGGCTGTGGAGGATGAGAGTTAATTGGTAAACAGAGAGAAGAGGAATGGGCCTAGGATGGAGCCTTGAGGGAGTCCTAAGGATACTGGCAATAGAGAGGATAGTTGGTTCTGTCATTCCACTGCCTGCTGGTGACCTGATAGGTAGCTTTTAAACCATGAGATAGAGGAGATGCTGATGTTTAGGGTAGAGAGTGTGTTAAGGAGTTTATTGTGGTTTACCATATCAAAAGCTTTAGATAAGTCTAAACATAATGCTGAGACCAGCTGTCCCTTGTTTCTGTGGTGATTAACAGTGTTGGTAAATGACATAAGTGCAGTGGTGGTGTTGTGGAAGGGTCTAAAGCTGTACTGATATTTAGAATACAGATTGTTTTTTGAAGGCAGTCCATGAGTTGAGTGTGTATGACTCTTTCTAGTATTTTTGATAAGGGTGATAGAATAGCAATAGGATGGTAATTATTGAGTTCTAAGGAGTTGCCTCCTTTGTGTAGTTGAATGATATGGGAGGTTTTCCATATAGTGGGCACTTTACACTCTGAGATAGCTCTATTAATGAGAATTGCAACAGGATAGACTATAGCTACTGCAGCTATCTGGAGGTATACTGCTGAGAGATTATCAGCGGCCATGGTGGTTGGTTTAAGTTTCTGGAGGAGTTTTAGAATGGTTTTGATTGGTATAGGGTGCAAGCTAAAGCAGTAGATATTATCCTGTGTGCCATTGCTAGTTTGTGTGCTTGCTGGGGTAAGGTAAGTAGTATTATTTTGGTTATTTGCTAGGGCCTGGATTGTTTCGGTAGCATATTTATTAAACTGAGTGGGGATGTTATTATGGTTGTTTAGTGTTGTGGGTGTAAGGGTAGTAGCTTTCCCTGGTTGCAATATAGAGTTTATTGCAGCCCAGAATTTTTGTGGGTTGTTAGCATGTTTTTTTTTCTATAGATTTTGGTAATAGTTGATTTTGTCTACTTTGGTCCTCATGATTCTTGCTTAGAGCTTCATGGGGACACTTCACAAATATGCATTTTAAATCATAAGCTACCTGTGCTTAAAATTTACATTCCTTCAGTTCTGTAACATTCAGTGCCAGTCCACACCATCTCACAGACAGCCTTGTAAAGACTTGTCCCCCAGCCTGAGAAGGCCAGACAGTGCTGTTGATTTATCTGGTTTCCACAGATACTTGACACGATTCATTAACTTTCTGAAACTAGACTTTCAAACATAACATAACATGACATTCCCTTAACTCCTTCAGCACTTACTTTGCCTTCCATTATCTGTCAGTATACTACAGTTTGCTAACAGAGAATGCAGCTGTAAGCCACTTAAAATATAAGGCTACTACTTCTATGAAAATATCTCAGCTTTCCCTTGACATAAACATATCATAAACATTGTATTTGATTCATTTGTAAATAAACTACAAGTCAGTATGTATTTAATGAAGAAAAAACATGTAACATAATATTTTCCATAACAACTGCAAGCCTAGCAGCTACCTATGAATCAGAGTTATGGTGTAAGGGAATGAACAGGAGCATAATCATATGGTCCGTGTTCTTTGGATATGCTCCCTGGCTTCCTTGTTCTGTTGAATGTTGACAGTGTGTTTGTTATTTGGCTGTGAATAAATTGGGACTACATGGAGTCTCCACTTAGTGTTAATATTTTAACTATGAATTAATTTTTAATTTAGCTTTTTTTTACTGGCACACATTTGTGAAATGCACTGAGTTTAGACTAAAACAGTTTGTCTAGCACTTACTGTAGATGGGTAAGGCAATGAGCAGTTAAAGATTTGCTCCCTGTAGTACATGGTTGGATTCCCTAAGCCATGATGTGACTCTGCCAAGTTACTTCACCAGACAGTAGTACTCTTGGGCTGCTCCTGAAAAGGGACACTTTTGTCCAGTGGGATGACCTAAGCTGTTAGAAAATGCATTGTACATTTGTCTATTGAATTCCTGCGCCTTTCACATGGACACTAATATTTTATTATATGGTATTTGAGTATGAATCCCAGCATATATCTTGTAGTTTAATGGTTTGCCAAATGCATTTTCACTAAATGTTGAGTTTCAGGTGAAAAGAAGTTCATGGTTTCTCATGCTGAGTCTGATGTCAATTTGTGTGTTTTGTTTTGTTTAGAAAATATTTTTTCTGTAAAATTTGAAATAAAAGTTATAAATGAAAAATCCAAATTTGTGATAACTGTAAAAAGTAAATATGTATGTACACCAATAGTTTTGAGCAGTATTTATGATAAACGAGGAGAGACAGCCAAGTAATGGGTTATTGGTATGGCTGGCAGGGGCCTGATTCACTGCTATGTATAGTGACCCATTTATCTATGATTTGGCTGCGTTGATCATGGAGGTTTATGCTGCAACAGTACAGTATTATTAGCCATTGAAGTAATTTAGACTTGTACTGACTCATGTCAGAGGGCATTGCTATTCTTGATGATAGAGAAGACAGGGAGGTCAAAACTGAGATGTAGAAGTCCTACAAGCATGTATGCCCCCCCCCCCAAAAAAAAGAAGCATGTTGCATGCAGTAATATTTCTGATTTTTTTGTATGACTTGTGTGTTGTTGTTTATTCGCTGCAGAATGAATTAGCCCATTAATAGGCCTGGGTTATGTAATATAGTCAAAACATGTATTTTTGTAAAATATTTTGCAGTTACTTCTTTACAGCTTCTAACAACTGCAAAGGGTTTGACATTTGTAGGTCCTGTAGCCTGCATTTTGGAGTGATGATCAGAACTGTCTGATCTTCAGCATCCATTATGCAGTCATTATTGCACATTATTGTGATACAGTCTTCTCTGTACTTTTGCATTTAATTAAAAATTGTTACTGTGGCAGTTAGTGCAGGGGACTACAGATCCAAATTAATAATGAGCTGTTAGCTGTGGCACGGGTCCAGGGTTTGAATATTTCTACCTTAATTTATCGACTGTGTGACATTAAGGAAGTCACCTAACCAGACAGTGCTTTGGAGTAATTGGGAATATGGGCTAATTTAATTGTCTCCAGGCCTGCATGCCTAGTAGCCATGAACCTGTTGTTGTTTGTCTTAAAGCTGCTTAACCTACATGGCAGTTTAGTGCAGAGATTTAAGACTATGTGCTGTGAGCTATAGACAGTGAAACTTCCATTTGTGTACTTTATAAGTGTGAGCAAGGTGTTCAACCAGACATTTCTCCCATCTCATGCCTGTAAAGGGATAGTGGGCTTATCCAGTTAACAAATATATCTTATAGGGTTGCCACCTTTTCAATTGGCCAAAGTGGGACATTTTCAGGACAAACATCAGATTTTACAGGCCGACACATACCCACGGTCAGTACAAAGGATAGAACTTAACTTTTTTGCCTAAATAAAAGCTTATTCTTGTAGCATTTTAGTTGCTTATTCTGTTTCTTATAACATTTAGGTATTTTAGATACAGAATAACTGTTTTATGCAACTATTACATAAAATATAGGAAATAACTTTGTCCTAAAATCTCAGGACATTTTTGTCAGGGCACAACTGCCAAAGAGGGACTGTCCCTCGCAAAGTGGAACAGATGGTAACCCTAATAACTAATCTATTTTTTTATTTATTTTTTTTAATTCAAGTTTATTCCCTTTATTGGCCATTACATTAACTCCCATGTTTCCCTCTGTAAGTTAAGATTTTGTAACAGTACTGTCAAATATTCATCATAGACCCCAAAAGAATCAAACCTGAGTGAGCAGATAAGCATATTCTGTCTATATCAGCCCAAAAGCATGGGACTCCCTTCTCACTTCCCAGAGATCTCAAATGTGCCATAAGATATTCAAAGCATGGCTTCTAAAGGTCCTCCAGGAAAAAAGCCAAATTCCAATGTCTTTGACAGACAGTTTCCACTTCTTCCTGCACACATCTATCCTCCCTTTAAATAGCAGTCACCATCCATGTACCCTGTAGGCTAGATTCTGAGCTAACTGCAGCCATACTCTGTGAATGGCCAAGAAGGAGGAGATAAGCAATGGGCTGCAGAAAAAGGTCTCTCCTCTCTTCTGCAAAGAGCATGTCTTCTTAGGCAGCTGTGCCTCATCCCCTGAAGTACATCTGGTAGTTTTGCTGGTCTCAACCAAGGAAATTATGCCACTGTTGTGCCATCAGTGCACACAACCCTGTCTGCACCCCAGGAGAGGTGAGCAGGCCACATCCTTTCATTTTTCCCCTCCAGGCCTGTCTCTTGAAGTGCAGGAGCTACAAATCAAACCCGCATCACTGGGTCTCAGTCAGGACTCAATCTTCTCTGCCATGGAGCCAGGCATATATAGCAACCTTAACTGTAATGTATGTCAGTATATACTGATTTACCTTATTATCCTGTATTATTGTAATCCTGTTCATATAGCAGCACTGCTTGACCATGTAACTGAACCTATCATGTTATTACCAAATAAACAATGGTGCAACTAACTTACATGTAGTACATTTGTGTTGTTAGCTTTGTGAAACGCACCCAAGCTATGCTTAAAGTTAGTCTGTAGTAGATCAGTGCGTTTCCTTGATCAACAAATCATAAATAAATATGTCATTCTTTAGTTAATATTTATCAAACTACACCTGGCTGTCAGTTCTTCTCAGAATGCTTCTTTTTTTATGCATATAATAGCCTGAACAATTTTACTTGCTTCTGGTGCTCAAACATTAGGTACTTCTCTCCAAAATGTTTAAACTGATTCCATCTCTCTTAAGACCTATATTTCATTTTCAGAACTTGATTTTTTTTTTTGCTATATTTCACCTTGGTATAGACTTCAAAACGTTTAATATTAACAGAATACTCTGCTGGATATTTATGCTTTAAACTGAAGTTGATCGATCTCATTTAACTTTTTAAAACTTTTCACAGGAAATAGTAAGGTATGTTTGATGATAACTTTTCATGTTCTAATCGGGAATGTCTTCAGCTGTTGTAAGAAATCACTTGTTACAACACATAGTATATTACACTAGGCAAGTTTATAATCATAAGGTAGTGACTGCGACAAGGCCTTTTGCATCTGTCCCTGTACACCTTAATCCCTGGATTATGTTAGTATCTACAGCTCCCATCTGAAAGCTGCTTCAGATTTCTGTCACCTTTTCTATATTTCCAATTTAATTTTATCACTTAAGTGAAACCAGTAGTTCAGTATGATTTAAATGTAACATGCACTGACTGCAACACACAGACTGTAAGTATAAGCAAAATAAACATGGTCTTGTTATTATCATGGTATGTTAGGGGAATACCAATAAAGGAATGGCAAATAATAAAGTACCAAAATCCAGCACAGTGACAGTCTCTCATTGGCTGACTGTGTCATAGATATGAAGTTAGAGACAAACACTTTAATATTGTACTATGGAATACAGTAGACATCTAGTAATTGACAAAATTAGCACACTAGTCACACAATAGTGATAAAGTGCTCTTCAGCAAAACAGTTGTAACATGATATATTTACACATTATCAGTAAACTGTTTATAACAAACACTGATCACAAGGGGCCAGATTTAAAGCTGTCTGGATCTGATCAAAACTGGAGCTGCAAGAAAGTTGTGTCAAATAGAACACAAAAAACGTTTTTAAATGAATGCCATTTATATGCAACAGAACCCCTCTAGGACATAATAGAAATGATTCAGCACAGATGTACTCATCTGAAAAAAGGCGCGTCAGACCCAGACCCAGAAAGAATATTAAACAGCAACTCTACAAGATGAAGTTCCACCCATAAGGAGAAAGAGCCCAAACGTGTCAAGGCTCTCAGGAATGTTTGTAGTCAGATGGCTGTGCTGTCTATACTAAACATTTACAAGGGTCACAGTGTCACCTCCCTAAAACTCCAGTGTAAGTAGGCTCACGTTCACAGAACTATGTACACGGCTCAATATATCATACCCCTCTTTTAGTTTAGACATAAAACAGAAGTGGGTAAAATGGCATTTCTGCATCTGCAGGCAAAGTGAATAGTTAAGGTAGCTTGCATATTACTACAATGCAATTCATTTTCATACATAAGTTGAGATCCACCCATTGCCAAAGGTTGCATTAGTTCTGATTCTTGGCTCATAAACGCAAACAAATTACACTCATACTTCTGCGTAACATTATCTTTTACAGAATCAGAGTACAAGTCAGGTCTATGAACGAACATATGCTCCTCTTTTCATACACCAGCACAGTCACTGTCCCAATTCACTTCAACTGAAAAGACAGTGTCATTAGCTATTGCTGGTCGAGGTCTTAACTCATCAGAGTGTCTCTTACAAGAAATTATGATGCAGTCCCTGCACTTGATATAAAACTGGATCTGTTTTACCTGCAGTAATTCCTAGAAACCCACTGAATCACTTACATTGAAAGGTCAGTCCCTTGCGTACTTGTCTTGCTGGGACTTTTTCCCAAGTACTGCTTTTTTTACACAGACTCAAGTAAGACTTGATTTCATCAAGTCCATCTTTGTTTTGCTATATCTGCTTAAGAGCAGTTCTACAGGTATCTGCTGTGTAACACAATGTGGGAGTCTCTGTACTGACACAAGAAAACTGAAATGTTACCTTCAGGTTCCAGGATTGTCTTTGATAATTTCTACATACCTGCCTTGAAGGTCTGTCTGAATCTTTTGACACCCTGCCATATCCTTTACCAGTAAGTCTAAGAAATGTGAAACTTCCACAGCTGAAACATGTCTTCCTATTCCTGTTTTCGAAATTGGGATAACTACTGCAGTCTGCCACTCAAAAGGCTCTGTCTGAGCCTTCTGCACAGCACTGAAAAGTGCACTAACCATGGCATCCCAACAATGTCCAGCCTTGTCATCATTTTTAGCCAAATGCCATCTAATCCTGCAGCCCTGCAACAGCAGATTTATGTAATTATAATCCAGTGACCGCATCTACAGGAATGTCTAAAATTCCACTGCCTTCTCAAAGTAAGGTATGTTCACTGGATCCAGGAGTTCTTCAAAGTGTTCCTTCCACCTCTTGACAATGTCCGCAGCTGTGATCAGCATTTCAGTATCCTTGTTAAGAACATCCTGGAAATTATCCACATTTTCCTGCTAAGTCATGACACAATTTGTTAGAGCCTCTTTGAGGCTGTTTAAAAGTTATTCTCTCTGTCCTCACCAAACTCCTCACACACCCAGGCCTTCATTTTGGTGACTGCTGGAGCTGCTAATTTCCTGGCTTATGGTACTTGTCAATAAAATCTGGAGGCCTCCTTCCCTATTAACATTGCATGGAAGGCCTCTTTCTTTAAGCTGACAGCTTATTTTTCCACCATCAAGTCCAAGGACTACTGCCATGACAAGCACCAAACATCTTTTGGCTATAATCCCTTGCTACTGCCTCAACTACTAAGGTTTTGAATAGAGTCCATTCAGACTTCACAACCTATACCTCTTCAGGTATATGGAAGAAGCTTTTCTGGAGGTGACAGTTGAATTTATCACACAGAAGCATCAGCTAGGCATTCCAAAGGACCCCCACTGCACTTCTGGGTTTCCTGAATCTTTTCAGTGTTGCTCCAGTTATCTGATCAAACTTACCACCAAGTGATGATCAGCTGACAGTTCAGCACCTGTTTTGAGGCAGGTGTCCAAAATACATGGCCTCAGGTCTAATGACACTACTGTAAATTCAGTCATTGTTCTTTGGTTCAAGGTGTTCTGATCCCAACTACACCTTTGAGTACCCTTGTGTTCAAATATGGCATTTGCTATGGACAAACCATGACTAGCACAGGTGTCTAAAACCAATTCATCATTCAAGTACAGATCAGGCAAGTTGTTCCACCCAGTTACACCCCTCCAGATATTTCCATCATTCCCCCATAAGCAGTAAAGTCTGCAGTATAACTGCAGAATCCATAGGTGATACCTTATCAAGCACCTCATCCTTGCTCTTTAACAAGTCCAAATATGTAGAATAGCACTTTGATGCATATGCACAAACAAGAGAGAGATTTACTTTCTGCAGCTTCCAGTCATCATTTAAATTAGTAGCTTTATACATCAAATAGCTACTGTTTATCTATAGTGTTTTAATATTTCTGTAATAATGTTTAGCTTTTTTCAACAACTTTAATACTTTGAACGGTCACGCTAATGTGGCGCATTTAGCAGGAACTTGTGAGTATCCCCATTCTTATCCAGTACCTCTGCCAAGTGTCAATTGCAGAGAGGAACAGAGGCCACCCCTTCTCAAGAAGTCTGGTTCCAGAACCACTTCCACATGTAGATGTAAAACCAACTAAATCTAACTGGTACTCTTTTGACCACTGCACAAGTCCAAGGTTGTTACCTAGCACTCGGGTAACATCCCGTGTCCCAACAGACAGTTTCCATTGATAGGATCACGTCCATCTTACTGCATTCCAACCCTGCATATCACCTTGACTGGAATCTCTACTGACCCCCATACTTCTCCTTCTGAGCGATGAGTCCACATTGTAGTTACATGCAGCTTTTTAAAGCTAACAGCTACTTGATGACTCCAGGGGTGAGTCCTTCTCCCTTTTCTGAAGTAAATTCTTAGGTTCTTTAACTAAAACTTAATGGGGGCATTATGATGGGGTCATGCTCCCAGGAGGGGAATAATGGAGTGGGTACTCAATAAAATCTTTTCAGTATCAAAGATGTTACACTTCAAAAAGAAAAAGAATGCAGGACACTGCATTCTGCTAGTGGTAAAATGCTGACTACAATCAATGCACACCACCTCAGGTTCAGAAAAATACCATTTTTAATGTATTATAAATGACATGTTTTTATATATACCCAACATACTGCATCTAATGCATTTGGGTTGACAAGTGGTGCAGGTACAACTGAAGCACACTGAGTTCAGTTAGTGTTTCAGTGCTTTATGATTGTTGATTTGTGATTTTTGATTCTTAGGACGTGTGTGTGTGTGTGTGTGTGTGTGTGTGTGTGTGTGTGTGTGTGTGTGTGTGTGTGTGTGTGTGTGTGTGTGTGTGTGTGTGTGTGTGTGGGTGTGTGTGTGTGGGTGTGGGTGTGTGTGTGTGTGTGTGTGTGTGTGTGTGTGTGTGAGCTGGGGCACGAAGGATGGAAGTGAGAAACTGAAGCTGGCTTGCCCATCTGGGGGAGGTAGCATAACCCACTGTATTGCTGACCCCTACAGGACTGTAGAGGAATGACAAGAGCAGCTATTGGATCAGTGTGGCTACATGCTGCATACCAGCCAGGGGGACATGTGCACATGTGTAGGAGCATGCATGGAGCCTCATTAGTGCAGCAGTATATTTGTTGCCTGTGGCTACTAATGAGAAAGAGTTAGGCTTAGGATGGGGATACACATGATTAGCAGAATAAGTCTACTCTTTCATACCCAACTCTCACCTTCCAGTGTAACAGATGGTCTGATATGGCTCTCACTTCAGCAAGAGAACAAATAGACAATAGGGTCTCACTCTTCAGGGAATGAATGTGTCAGCTCTCACCCCCCTCCCCAGCAGAGGTACAAATGGGCCAGTTGGATATAAGTAGGAGATGGAGCCATCCAATGGATTGTATGATTGCTTGGTGACTAAATTCAACAATACTGCATTACTTAAATGTTAAACTATACAGAAGACTGAATTTTGCTTTTGTGTAATAAAAAACACTGTTTCTGTTACTATAACTGCATCTTGTACTCTCTTGTTCTCTACTCACCTAGTCATACATTCCTCCTTTATTAACAATGTGTGAACTCTCCTCTTTTTTTGAGCTCTCTCTACAACTTATGATACTGTTAGGGTCATATATCTGCTAAAGTATCACCTAAAGTGTACTGGTATACACTAGTTCATAACTTCGGATGTGCACATGACTATGGCCTGGATTTGTTTCTACTGCCAGACTCTTGTGTCTGCTATTATGCCACTCTAACTGCTGAGGTATACACCTGTAAATTAGTTCTGATGCACAAATGTTTCCATGTAGGATCTGTTTATACTATTCATGTGCACACTTTGATTGTTATACTAGTTATGTGTTTGAACTTACATGCTATTTGTTTGTACAAACTGTGGAGTATTTCTTCCCAGGCCTCCGCTGAAAAAGGGTTTTACCCAGTCGGACTAACCTGGTCAACAAATGTCAAATAAATACATAAATAAATAAAATTAGCATCATATCTCAAGCACAACACTTCAGGAAAACAACAATCCTCATAATATACTGCAGTGTCAATCCTGAGATGTAACTATATGTCTACAGTGTGAAGAACAGATCTCGAACGGTCTTTTGATTTTCAGACAATAAAAGCCAAGTCTGCAACTAACTGGTACAGTGAGCATCTACACAACATTGCCAGATGGCATTGTGAAGAAGTTTAGCAAACAGTTTGAGATACTTGTTTCATAAGCCAAGTATAACAAATATAAATTGTGTTACTTTCCTGAAGGTTTTGGCCAACCCAATTACCAGGAGGCCCATCTTGGAGGAAATGAACTGGCAACGCATGTAAAGTGGGATAAGATGTTGGAATGTTCCTTGGGTCTTCATTTGGAGCTATTTTTTTGCACAGCATCTCTGCCACATACTGGAGCATAAATTAAGTAGACGTAATTCCTGGCCTGTGCTGTACTGCTCACTTTATGAGACTTTCATCAGACTAGGTTTATAATGTATTAATTACTTAGCTGTATGGTCTGTTTTGCAGCATCAAAGGTTAAAAAACAAACATTAATAATTTTGAGAATAGCACATTCATTTTTGTATTCAAAATCAATACCCTTTTTATTCTGTACCCATATAATCTTGGAATTCAGTCAAATTTATTAATATTTTTGAAACTGATAAATTGCCTACATTCCTATGAAGCACTGTGTACACTTTCTTTGAAAACAGTTTTAGGTACTATCTCCTGTAAATGTGCTGACGCTGGGTTCAGGTACTAGAACATGATGGCTGATTTTACTGCTCAGTAATTAAAACTGTATTTTTTGTACTAATGCATACTTGAAACTCGTTAACATTTTAGATACTATGTGTCACTCTTCTTATGTGCATTAAGAAGACATTGAGGCTTTGGTGTTCGTTTAAGTAGTTTATTGTATACAAGTACATCAGGATGAATGGCAGGAACATTAAACTTAAAAGAACTATCTAACTGACTGACTGACTACATACTCGCATGCTCACGCTCTGGCTGCTCACTCAAAATCACACTCTAGCTTGCACATGCTCAGGACTTATATGCATGTGCAGACTCGCTGGAAAGCTTCTTAAAGGTATATCACTCACTGAGCTATCTCATGTAAACAATGACATTTCAATACACCAACCGGGGTGCAACCATACTGGAGCTGGTCATCACTAATATGGGAGACTATTGCACACCCCCTACTGTAATGCCTTCACTGGTAAGGTCAGACCACAAAATGGTCTCCTTTAGAGTAAAAATAAACCCTGGACCCCAAGCTAAACCTGGAATATTCAGGAACTATTCTAAGGCTAACCTCCTGCTATTAAGTGAGAACCTGGAAACATTTCAAGCCCCCATAACCCTGAGAACACTTCTGTGTGGTAATCCATTAAGTACAGAAGAAGTAATTAGGAACCTGTGGACCCAAGTTGATAGCAATCTCTCATTTGACAACCACGTGGCCAAAGTGGTTAGAAAAACATTTTATATAGCCCACCTAATCATGAAGGGATTCACATCTAGATCAGGGGAGGTCATCGTGCCTCTTTACTCATCCCTCATCAGGCCCATAATTGAGTATAATGCCTCTTTTGGGATGTACCTTACCAGACACCTGCAGCAACTGGAAAGACCCCAAAAGTACCTCACCAAGAGGATCAAAGGGCTCAAACAGATGCCATATGCTGCCCGGTTAAAGAAACTCCAGCTGTACTCAGTGGCATACCGCCTGCTCAGAGGCGATCTGTACCTGACGTATAAAGCCATGTCCAACCTAGAATTAATGGACATGCTGCACCTCAGAAAATCCAAATCCCATCGAGCTACGCGCTCGAGAGACTTGAACCTCAGCACTGAAATAAATAGGACATGCTGGAGGGACAGATTCATAACCCAGAGGATCCTTTCACTCTGAAATAAAATCCCAGTCCAGGTTAGGCAGAGTCCCTCATTGACTCTCTTCAAGAGGAATCTTGATGAGTGGATGGGAGATCATAGGTTTACCCCGGGTATCACTTCTGTGTCACTGTTAGACAGAGGCACAGTATACTAACCTCGAAAAAAGGCATAGCAAAATTCATTTAAAATGGGTGGCGAAAACCAAACACACTCGGGCTAGGCTTATAAATGCCCTAGGGCAGATAGCCTAGTATGAACCTATGAACCTACGTAGAACTGTCCACAGAAACCCTGTACAAGCATGTTAATAGCTGCATAGAGGCAGCTGTACCTAGCAGGAAGAAGTACAGAACTAACACAAAAAACAAGCCACCCCGGTGGAATCACAAAATCAAGTGGCTGTATAACAGGAGGAAGAAAATCATGGCAAAAATTAGGAGGTGCAGCACCCAGCAGGATAAAAGTACACTCATCAAACTAAACAAATAACTCAGAGGAAAAATAAAGTCTACCAAAGCCAAATTTGAGGAAGGTTTGGCTTCCCAGGCCAAGGACAACCACAAAACATTCTTTAGCTATATCCGCAACCTCAAAGGCAATAGACAATTGTGTGCAGAGCTCATTGTAAATGGATCCACCTATACTGAGCCAGAAGATATAGCCAAACCTCTGGCTGATAAATTCAGTTCCAACTTTACCCTTCTCTCCCCCTCAACCTTCCCTCAGGAAATATCATCAAATACAACTCCCTCTAGTATCACTAGGGAACAGGTCCTTAATGCTCTCTCTAAGACCAAGAGCACTGCATCAATGGGCCCAGACAATATCCCAGGATGCCTTCTAAATAGCATAAAACATGACCTATCAGGGCCTCTGGAATTACTGTTTAACTGTAGCCTCCAAACAGGTTTCATGCCTCATGAATGGAAAGAGGCGACAATCATCCCTCTGCATAAAGGTGGGCCATCTACAGACCCTGGAAACTACAGACCCATAAATCTCACTAGTCTTATATGTAAAGCCATGGAAAGAATTATCATGGAGATGATCAATTGAGATATAGTAAACCTCCAGACACTGGACCCAACCCAGTTTGGTTTCATCAAGGGCAGATCATGCTTACTCTGCCTGGTGGACTTCTTTGAGAAGGTCACAAAAACAATGGATGAGGGCAAAGTCTTTCACACTGCCTACCTTGACCTGGCCAAGGCTTTTGACACAATACCCCACTCAGGCATTGTTGACAAATTCAAGTGGTTAGGTACAAATCTATATGTCACCCGGTGGATAGCCAACTGGCTCACAGACAGGACCCAGGAAGTTAGAATTGGGGAGTCCACCTCTACAAAGAGGCCAGTCACAAGTGGATTCCCTTAGGGATCAGTCCTTGGACAGCTCCTTTTTGGCATTTACTTCTCACAAGTCAAGGCCAATGCTAGTGGTCTCTGGCTGACTAAATTTGCAGATGATTGCAAATTAGGAGCTGCCATTAAATCTCACACTGACACAAATGTTCTCCAGGAGGGGCTGACACAGACTAACAGCTGGTGTCACAGCCATGGACTAAAACTAAATGCCAAGAAATAAATAATAGTATCCTTTGGAGAGTCATCCATCCCTGGTAACTATCATATTGACAACACACCCCTTAAAGTTGACCCAGTAGTCATGGACTTAGAGACATACATAGTAATCTAGCCTTTGATCATTACGTGTCTACAGTGGTGAGGAAATCATTCTATGTTGCGCAAAAACAAAGGTATGGCATCTAAGTCCAAGGAAGTCATTGTTCCACTGTATTTGGCATTCATCAGACCTATCATTGAGTACAATGCCCTCTTTGGTATGTACCTAACCAAGCATATCTAACAATTAGAATATCCAAAGAGGTTCCTCACTAAAAGAATACAGAGCATAAGTAATATCTCCTATGCAGAGCACCTCAAGGCCCTATCCCTGTATTCTGTCTCCTACAGGCTTTTGAGGAGAGATCTATGCCTGGTATACAGGGCATTGTCAGACCCCACTCTGATGGACCTCCTGCATATCCACAAAACAAACAACACCAGAATTGCCTGTGATATAAATTGAATCTGCTGGAGAGATAGGTATGTATCCCAGAGACTATCCCATCTATGGAATAGGCTCCCCATCCATGTGAAGTAGAGTTCTTTCCTAATCCAATTCAAGTGCAAATTGGAAAATTGGATGGGAAACCAGAACTTCATCCCTGGTCTGGCTCCTATGTCTCTAATGGACAGAGGTAACCTGTAAATGGTTTATCTCCCAGGCCCATGCTTATACATATCAAGGGTATCAGAACTTGTCGGAGATTTGGGATGCATGACTAGGCTTAGAAATGCCCTTGTGGTCATTAGCCTAGTAAACACCTATGAACCTATGAACCTATGTCCAGGTTGCTGTGTATCTGGAAGTAGGTTTCAAGTTGCGATCTGATCTCGTGACATAATAGTTAGGACTGGGTTTAGCAACAGGGACAGTCACTGGAGAATGTTCTGCTTGAGGAGTCTCAGGAATTTTCTCAGGAACAGCGATTGCTAATGGAATGTTCTCTGGAACTGGAACATTGGACAAGTCACTCTGAGAACTAGAGTCTTTGTAACAGGCAAGATGCTGTAACACTGGTTCGGACACTGGAAACTAATGCTTCTGATTTCATCTGAATTCCTTTCCTTGTGATTCCACAATGTACAAGGTCAGCTCTTGACACAAACTTTTCACAAATCCGATGCAATTAGAACCTTTTGGCATCTACATCTTCACTATCTCCCCTTTTTGGAGCAGTTTGCTGGTTTTGTCATAGTAAGACTTCTGGGACAAATGCTTTTTCAACAATTGGGCTTTTACTACTTTGTTGTTCTTACAACTTGGAACTAACAAATTACTGCTGATTGGTAGTGTGGTTCTGGTTTGTCTTGACATAAGTCTCTGGGCAGGTGAACGAAGATGTTTATCACAAAGAATGGTTCTGAGATTAAACAAGTTTAGCAAAACACTGGTATTCTCACATCTGGATTTCTCTAACAGGTGTTTTGCACTTTGAACTGCACATTCAGCCAAGCTGTTTGACTGAGAGTGTTCAGGACTACTCGTAATATGAACAAAGTCCCACTGTTCTGCAAATGTCTTGAACTGCTGACTTGTAAACTGTAAACTATTGTCAGAAATAACTCTGTGCGGACTAGAATGGACAGAAAAATGTCACTTCAATTTAGTAATGACAGTACTGGAAGTTAGGTTGGCAAGTAGGTCATTTTCTAACCAATTTGAATAAGAATCTACTAATACCAAATAATGTTGACCACTGCACTCAAATATATCTTTGGCTACTGTTGACCAAGGTAGTTCAAGAATCTGGCTTAACTGAAGTGGTTCTTTCTGTTGATGTGGCTTTGTACTATTATATTTTGAACAAGATGAAAGTACTTTCTCAATATCTCTTGACATAGAAGGTCAAAACACTAGACCTCTCGCCTTTCTTTTGGTAGAATCAGTTCCTGGGTGGTCACAATGCAAGATCTTAATATACTCTTGTTGCAAGAACTTTAGAACAATCACTTTAGGACCTTTCATGATGATACCATTGTCTGACAAAACCTCATCTCTGTAGGGGAAAATATGGTTGTACTTCTAATGGTAAACAAGATTGCTTTGATGGCCATCCTCAACTGATAAAGTGGTTGAGCTTCTGGAGAATTGGATCTGAAGCTGTGTGAGTTCTGAGCTCATCAAGACATGTGGAAGAAAAACTTCTCACTTCCATGACTTCAAAATCAAGTTTCTCATTGTTATGCTGTTCCCTGTTTTTTTCTGAGTGCTCTGGATAAGGTATCAGGAAGATAAAGAAGTTTGCCTTTTGTATAAACAAGACTGAAATTGTACTTTTGCAATCTGAGCATCATGCATTGCAGTCTTGCTGGAGCCATATCCACAGGCTTTCTCAAAATGTAACAAGAGGCTGGTGATCAGTTTCGATCTGAATAGGTCGACCAGAAATATAATCATGGCACTTCAAACATGCAAACACAATTGCCAAAAGCTCTTTCTCAATCTGGGCATATTGCATCTTGGGCTGGTTAAGAGTTGTCAATGCCTAAGCTAATGGTCTACCCTCTTGAAGAATGACTGCACCTAGACCAAACTTAGAAGCATCACAGGAAGAGTAACTGATTTGTGAACATCATAGTAGTGGAGAGTTGGCGGGTTAGCAAATTTCTACTTCAGGACATCAAATACTCTTTGGTGCTGTTCTGACCATGACTAAAATACATCTTTGCATGTCAGCTCTCTGAGTGGTGCTATAAGTTGGCTTAAATCTGGAATGAACTTGCCTAGATAATTGACCATGCCAAAAAAACGTTGTAGGGCTTGGATAATGTCTGGAGCTTGCATTGAAGGATCTGGTCATAAGCCTTTACTGGTAAACAAATGACCAGCATAAGTAACTTCTCATAGCCTGAATTTGCACTTCTGAGAATTCAGCTTAAGATTCATTTCATGTGCTCTTTCCATAACTTTCTTGAGGTTTTTGTCATGTTCAACTTCACCATTGCCTCCTACTAGAATATCATCTACTATAATAGTACAGGGATAGCCCAAAAAATACACTCCATCGCACACTGAAAGACTTCACTGGCAGAATTTATCCCAAATGACATTCTCAGAAATCTGTATCTTCCAAAATGAGTACCAAATGTGGTTAACAATGAAGATTTTCAGTCAAACAAAATTTGGCAAAATGAACTCTTTGCATCTAAGACAGAAAAAAACAGTTGCATTTAGCATGAGGGCAGCAACCTCTTCACGTGTGAGTAATGGATGATGAAATCGTTGTAATGCTTTGTTCAGATCTCTTGAATCAATATATATTCTGGTATCATCTGAGCTCTCCTTATGAACTACCACCATGGAGGATATGCATTCAGTAGGTTCTTCTACTGGACACATTACTACTTACTGCACCATTCTGTCTAGCTTGGCTCTGACCTTGCTCTGCATACCTACTGGAACTTTCTGTGCTGGTCTAATAACTGGGCTGACCTCTGGGTCTAACTTCATGGAATACACAACTGGTAGTTTGCCTAGGTTGCCTGCAAAAATATCAGCATACTCAGAAAAAATAGTTTGGTGAAATTTGAGCTGTTGTCACACAGGCTTACATGGTGAACTTCTTTATTAAATGAAAGCAGTCCCATTTTCAAACTGTCTCTGAGGCCTAATAATGACTGCATGTATCTCTTAACCATTAAAAATTACAAGTCATAGCTGTTCCCAGCAGAATAACATGAAAGCACTACTGACCCTTCGCTTTGAACCTCTTCACTGCCATGAGCAACAAGCTTTACACACTTTGTCAAATCAAGTTGTTCTGCAGCTTTTACTCTGGCAAACGTTTCTGCTGACATAACATTCCACTTTGCGGCAGTATCTACTTTCAACTCTGTGGAACTCCCATTAATCCAAACAGTACAAAAGATCTCATTCTTTGCCCTCAGATCTACTGCATTGACTGTTTCACCAAGCACAGACACACAATTAACATAAAAATTAGGGTTGCAGCTTTCTAATTGATCAACTTGCCTCTTGGAATGCCCTCTTTTAATAAGAATGTGCCTTATTTGATTTACAGAACCATTTGAAATGATTCCACTTATTGCAAGAATGACACTGCTGACCAAAAAGTTAAGCATATTTCTCTTTTGGATTCATGATTTCCACCACAATTATGACAGTTGACTATAAAGCTAGGTGGGGGTACATGTTTTAACTTTGCTGACTTACCCTTATGCTTTGCTGAGCAAGCTCTGAAATTTGCTGGAAAGACTCAGGGTTTCCCAGGGATTGTTACAGGACCTGCCTTAGCTGCCATGTGCTTGGGCCTGTTTCTTAACCACATGCTGCATACTATCAACATGAGCTTTGTCACTGTGCCTTCTGCAGCTATTCTTATTTGTAAGCATACTAGGGTGCTTTTCTGCAAGCTTGTATATCCGACAAGTCTTATTGGCCTTACTGAATGTCAGATCACTGTCTCGAAGCAAAATCTTCCTCACTGTGTCATTACTAATACCACTCACAAGCCTGTCTTTTATCAACTTATCTCTCAAATCACCAAATCTGCACGTCTGAGGCTTGTTTCTGAAGTCAGTTATATATGCTGCAAAAGTTTCACCAGGCTTTTGATCCCTTGTGTAAAATAAGTGCCTTTCCATTGTAATATTCATTAGGGTTACACATTTCTCTAAATTTACATTTTAAGCACTCTGGGTCTTCCCTTGTTTCAGCCGGTACCACAATATGGTGGTCTTCTCCCTCCCCTGCAAACACAACAAGTGCATACACAAATTAATGTTCTCTTTTAATGGCCCCTGAACCAGCTAAATTAAACAGAATAAATGCCTTTGTATGTGTGCCTTTGTCAGAAAAAGTAGACTGTATGAAAATATTGTATTCTTGCTCAAACACTCTCCAAATTCCTGTAATATTGTTCGCAAACACAAGTGGTGCAGGTGTGCGAAATCCTTCTGCCATGCCGACATATTATAGTAAAACACAATGCAAAATGGCCCTTGTAATTATGTACGAATATTCACACACCAGCTACTTGTAATTATATGCAAATGCATAATAAACTCTTTGAAATACTGTACTCTGCGAAATATGCCTTGAAATAACTCTACTTTGCAAAATATTCTTTGAAACAACTTTACTTTGCAAAATAACTGCACTGCATACCTTTCAACCTCTTAAAGCTATGCATCTGGACAAATCCATAAGTAAAAGTGAGACAAAGGCCCCAAAATAGGGACAATTTTTAAATATTGCTGTTATAAACTTAGAAAGCTGATAGAATAACAGGTTTTGCATTAGCATGGATTTTCTGAATGGTATAAAGTCTGAAACTCAAATGTCTGTCATTATTTTCTAACTCCAATCCTTAATAATTTGCCACTAATTTGCCAGAAAACCACAATTTTATGAAAATGGACCAAAAATATGAGGCAAAAATCTGGACATTCTGCAAAAATTTGTACAGTTGAGAGGTATGATGCACTGTAATACTGTACACACATGCAAACACTTTGCACACTTTGGATACTTTGAATAGTTTTAGTTAATACAAAGCAGTAGTATATATCAAAAAATATGGTCATTTTCCCTTTTTTGTACATTTTATGAGATTAAGATATTGTTTCAAACATTTTCATAATTATTTTGAATATTTTTACCAGTATGTTGCAGTTTCAGACATTTTGTTTAATAAGAAATTTGTTTTGTGAATGCTTTGTTTTATATTTATAGCAAAAGAAATCATTTAAGCAAGTTTTAGTACCTGGAATTTGTTTCGGACCTGTTTTGCGAGTTGTTTGAGCAGTAGGGATGATCCACTCCTGTATATTCCTGCAACTTTAACCAGTTGCCTCATGGTTGAGACTCTGGATCCCATTCTGGCACACCATGTCACTCTTAATACAACCACCACAGAGTCCCAAGCAAATTCAATCAAAAATGACTTAATAAAACTGAGCGTTGTCATCTAGTGTTGCAAAGACTTCATCAGAGTTAGTCAAACAGGTGAAAAGAGCTCACATAAATACAATAACCTTAATTAGTCACATGACCACACTCCTACAAATAATTAAAGCAAATTTAAAAATATACCCCCCCCGCAAGAAAAAAATATACAATACAATAAACCCTACAAAAATACCAACATTACCTAAAAGGTTATATATTGTAACAGTTAAACTACATATTAAACTAAATAAGACTTCAGCATTAAAATGCTGAAAATTGACACCCGATCAATGAGTCCGGAGAATTTACAAACATCCAACTTAAGTTGCCAGAACAACTCTTTGGCTTCCAATAAGTCTTCCCACGCCCCCCCCCCCCCCCCCAGGATTAACCACTACACAGTCAAGTCCAAAAAATTGAAAATTGTGGTCAGGGTTACCCATAATATGTTTAGCAAGGGAATTATTTAAGTTGTTTTTCCTTGTACTTAAACTATGTTCATAAATTCGTTCCCTAACTTTTCTGTTGGTTTTACCTATGCAAAAACATAAGCATTTTGAACATTTAGCAAGGTAAACTACCCCTAAGGTTTTACAGTTACAAGGAAATTAACTTCTAATAGCATTCCCATTAACAATTATCTTGTCTGCCACTAACACGAATTTACATTGCCCACACCTTCCACAACTTGTTGTGCCAAATTTCCTTGAAGACTTCATTTTCCGGAGGTTGTCATGACTTTCTAGGAGATTTTTCAAAGTGTTGCACTTTTTATACACCACTAGTGGTCTATCACCTAATTTATCTACTATCCCATTAAAACAAGCAAAAACTCCCCAGTTTTTATCTAAGATGCTTCTAATATGGATGTCTTCTGCATAATACTGTATCACCAAATTAGAAGGGTACTGTTTGTCACCATTTTTTTTTGTTAAAAATTTTTTTAACATTCAAAACCTGGGATTTAACCAAAGGGCAGATAGACCCTTCATTTCTTTCCTGTTCAATGCTAAACCTTACCTTTGACACCAAGCTGTTGGGGTGCCCCCTGTTTTCAAACATTTTTCCCAACGTTTCACATTCATCCCAAAACATGTCATCATTGGATACCATCCTTGCCACCCTTATAAATTGTCCCCTTACTATTCCTTTTTTGGTGATAAGGGTGACAGCTATTAAAGTGTAATAGGCTATTGCTATAACTAGGTTTCCTATAAATAGTTGTTTTCAACACTTTCCTGTCATAGTCTTTAAAAACCTTTACATTTAGGTAGCTTATAGTATAGCTGTCATATTCAAATGTAAATTTCAAAAATGATGTTGTAGAGTTGCGGTACTCAATAAAGGGCAAAATGTTGTTAATGTCATCTTCCCAAATGATAAAAATATCATCCAGGTATCTAGAGTACATTTTCCAGGGGGGAGGGGGATTTATCAAATACAAATTGTTTTTCCCATAGCATTAACACTATATTTGCAAAAATGGGGGCACAAGATGCCCCCATAGCTACCCCCTTAACTTGATGGAAATATTGCCCATCTATAAATACAAAATTATTCTGCAAAACAACCTCCATCAAAGAGTTTAACACATAGATCTCATTGTCCTCAAACTGTTTGGTATCTAGAAGGAAATAATTAAACCAAGTAAGCCCATCCTCATGGGGTATAACATTATATAATTCCATTACATCAATGGTTAAAAATGTAAAATTATCTGAAAATGGTACATCCCTAATCTTTAGTAAAAATTCCCAGGAATCTTTGCATAAATAGTTTACATCCATGACAATTTCCTTTAATTTGAAGTCAATACATTTTGAAAGGGGGTGGGTCTTCGAACAACTGGCATTGACTATAGGCCTCATAGGTGGATTCCCCATATCTTTGTGCATCTTATGGATGTCAAAGATAGACAGCACTAAAGGGTACTTCACTTGCAAGAAGTCATACAAAGTACCATCAATTTGGCCCTGATCGAACAAATCCTTAAGCAAATAGTCAATCTTTTTGTACGCCAGGTGAATGAAATTCAATGATGTTTCTTCATAAAAGTTACTTTCAAACAGATAGTTAAACATACGGTTAAGATAGTCACCATTATGCATTATTACCACCCCCCCCCTTTATCAGGCTTCGTAGTTCGGACATTTCTGTTCGTAACAAACCTAAGCAAAAGTTCAGACTCCACTCTACTTAGGTTAGGAACAATATTAGAGTTTTTACTTAATAATAAGGTCCTAAATTCCTGTTCAACCAACTTTTCATACAGTATCAAAGGCAATGGAAGCACCGGGTTAAACACACTACTTCTCCTTAGAGTGTCAACCCCTTCATTGTTACGGTTACATTCAAACATTAGTCTAAAATTCAGTCAATAAATTGAAATGCAGTAAAGAAGCTTATGCTCAAAGGTTTGCTTACCCCAAACCCCCTTTGCTGCTTAGCAACCATGAATACAGTGATGGTGATTGGCCCACTATTCCATGTGGGGGAGGAGAGCGTGATGACGAAGGAGACGCTCTTTCAAAAAAAGGAGCAGCAAGGCGCTCTGAGAGACTACGGAATGAGAATTTACAGGGGGAAGGGGTGCAACGAGTTTGGCAGCCTCAACAACCGAACTATGGGAACCAATGGAGGTCGAACAACAAGGATTATCAACAGAGGAAACATTGAACGACATTTTGTCGACAGTATGGGTGAGGAAAGAACAGTTTTACCTAGGATTTGTTCCAACACTCAAGGTGACTTTTATTTATATGATTTCACAAGTAACTTTTATGATGAAAATTATGCTGACTTACTTTCTAAAGGGCTATCCTTTGTGCCCACGAATAATGCTAAAATTGAACACTTGTTGGTTGACCTAAAATTATTTTTAAGAAGACTGAATTTTAGACTAATATTTTAATGTAACTTTTATGAAGAAACATCGTTGAATTTCATTCACCTGGCGTACAAAAAGATTGACTATTTACTTAAGGATTTGTTCGATCAGGGCCAAATTGACGGTACTTTATATGACTTCTTGCAAGTGAAGTACCCTTTAGTGCTGTCTGTCTTTGGCATCTCTAAGATGCACTAAGATATGGGGAATCCACCCATGAGGCCTATAGTCAATGCCAGTTGTTCGAAGACCCACCCCCTTTCAAAATGTATTGACTCCAAACTAAAGGAAATTGTTATGGATGTAAATTATTTATGCAAAGATTCCTGGGATGTACCATTTTCTGATAATTTGACATTTTTAACCATTGATGTAATGGAATTATATAATGTTATACCCAATGAGGTTGGGCTTACTTGGTTTAAAGACTTCCTTCTAGATACCAAACAGTTTGAGGACAATGAGATCTATGTATTAAACTCTTTGATGGAGGTTGTTTTGCAGAATAATTTTGTATTTATAGATGGGCAATATTTCCATCAGGTTAAGGGAGTGGCTATGGGGGCATCTTATGCCCCCATTTTTGCAAATATAGTGTTAATGCAATGGGAAAAACAATTTGTATTTGATAAATTTCCCACCCCCCTTGGAAAATGTACTCCAGATACCTGGATGATATTTTTATTATTTGGGAAGATGACATCAACAACATTTTGCCCTTAATTGAGTACCTCAACTCTACAACGTCATTTTTTGAAATTTACATTTAAATATGACAGCAATACTATAAGCTACCTAGATGTAAGGGTTTTTAAAGACTATTACAGGAAAGTGTTGGAAACAACTATTTATAGGAAGCCTAGTTATACCATTAGCCTATTACACTTTAATAGCTGTCACCCTTATCACCAAAAAAAAGGAATAGTAAGGGGACAATTTATAAGGGTGGCAAGGATGGTATCCAATGATGACATGTTTTGGAATGAATGTGAAACGTTGGGAAAAATGTTTGAAAACAGGGGGTACCCCAACAGCTTGGTGTCAAAGGTAAGGTTTAGCATTGAACAGGAAAGATACAAAGGTTCTATCTGCCCTTTGGTTAAATCCCAGATTTTGAATGTTAAAGAGATTTTTAACAAAAAGAAAAATGGTAACAAACAGTACCCTTCTAGTTTGGTGATACAGTATTATGCAGAAGACATCCATATTAGAAGCATCTTAGATAAAAAACTGGGGAGCATTTGCTTGTGTTAATGGGATAGGAGATAAATTAGGTGATAGACCACTAATGGTGTATAAAAAGTGCAACACTTTGAAAAATCTCCTAGAGAGTGGTGACAACCTCTGGAAAATGAAGTCTTCAAGGAAATTTGGCACAACAAGTTGTGGACGGTGTGGGCAATGTAAATTCATGTTAGTGGCAGACAAGATAATTGTTAATGGGAATACTATTAGAAGTTTGTTTCCTTGTAACTGTAACAACTTAGGGGTAGTTTACCTTGCTAAATGCTCAAAATGCTTATGTTTTTACATAGGTAAAACCAAAAGAAAAGTTAGGGAACGAATTTACGAACATAGTTTAAGTATAAGGAAAAACAGCTTAAATAATTCCCTTGCTAAACATATTGTGGGTAACCCTAATCACAATTTTCAGTTTTTTGGACTTGACTGTGTAGTGGTTAACCCTAGGGAGTCCGCGGAAAGACTTATTGGAAGCCAAAGAGTTGTTCTGGCAACTTAAGTTGGATGCTTGTAAATTCCTCGGACTCAATGACCAGGTGTCAATTTCCAGCATTTTAAGGCTGAAATCTTATTTAGTTTAATATGTAGTTGTGTTTTTGTAGACTTAGAGAACGCATATGACAGGGTGCCTAGAGAGGAGTTGTGGTATTGTATGCGGAAGTCTGGAGTGTCAGAGAAGTATGTAAGGGTGGTACAGGATATGTACGAGGGTAGTGTGACAGCAGTGAGGATTGCGGTGGGAGTGACAGATGCATTTAAGGTGGAGGTGGGATTACATCAAGGATCACCTCTGAGCCCTTTCTTATTTGCAATGGTGATGGACAAGTTGACAGACAAGATCAGACAGGAGTCCCCGTGGACTATGATGTTTGCAGATGACATTGTGATCTGTAGTGAGAGTAGAGAACAGGTGGAGGAGACCCTGGAGAGATGGAGATATGGTCTAGAGAGAAGAGGAATGAAGGTCAGCAGGACTAAGACAGAATATATGTGTATGAATGAGAGGGAGACTAGAGGAATGGTGAGGATGCAAGGAGTAGAGGTGGCGAAGGTGGATGAGTTTAAATACTTGGGATCAATAGTTCAGAGTAATAGTGAGTATGGAAGAGAGGTGAAGAAGAGAGTACAGGCAGGATGGAGTGGGTGGAGAAGAGTGTTAGGAGTGATTTGTGACAGACTGGTACCAGTAAGAGTGAAAGGGAAGATCTACAAGAGGGTAGTGAGACCAACTATGTTATATGGGTTGGAGACAGTGGCATTGACAAAAAGACAGGAGTTAGTGCTGGATGTGGCAGAGTTAAAGATGTTAAGATTTGCACTGGGTGTGATGAGGGTGGACAGGATTAAGAATAAGTATATTAGAGGGTCAGCCAAGGTTGGAAGGTTTGGAAACAAAGCCAGAGAGGCAAGATTACATTGGTTTGGACAAGTGCTAAGGAGGGATGCTGAGTATATTGGGAAAAAGATGCTAAGGATGAAGCTACCAGGTAACAGGAAAAGAGCAAGGCCTAAGATAAGGTTTATGGATGTGGTGAGAGAGAACATGCAGGTGGTTGGTGTGACAGAGCAAGATGCAGAGGACAGGAAGAAATGGAAACAGATGATCCACTGTGGCGACCCCTAATGGGAACAGCCAAAAGAAAATGATGATGTAGTTTAACTGTTACAATGTATAACCTTTTAGGTAATGTTGATATTTTTGTAGGGTTTATTGTATTGTTTTTTTCTTGGGGGGTATATTTTTAAATTTGCTTTAATTATTTGTAGGAGTGTGGTCATGTGACTAATTAAGGTTATTGTATTTATGTGAGCTCTTTTCACCTGTTTGACTAACTCTGATGAAGTCTTTGTAACACTAGATGAAAGCACTCAGTTTTATTAAATCGTTTTTGGTTGAATTTGCCTGGGACACCGTGGTGGTTGTGTTTACAGCTGGTTTGCTTTGCTTGTTCGTTGGTTTTCTAGTTCTGGTTCCTAGTGAACCATGTCACTCTTCTTATGTTCATGAAGAAGGCATTAAGGCTTGGGTGTTCATTTAAGTAGTCTATTGTATACAAGTACATCAGGATGGATGACAGGAACATTAAAAGTAAACTAACTGACTGAGTACATACTTGCATGCTCACACTCTGGCTGCTCACTCAAAATGGCACTCTTGCTTACACATGCTCAGTATTTGTATGCATGTGCTGACTCACTGGAAAGCTTCTTAAAGGTGTATCACACACACTGATCTACACTATGTGTTTTGATTTTGTAATGAATTATGTGCATTGCATCTAATCTCCTCTGCTAAATATTCTTACACATGCAATGGCTTTGGTGTAGTGCTGAAAAAATTTCTGCCTTGATTATGAGAATTTTTCCTCCTTCCAAATTATATGTAATATGCAAAGCAGATGTTTTATATGTGTTGCAGAAAAAAATTATTGGTGAAACATATATGTGCATCATGTTATTAGTAAGTTCACAATATCTACATCACTACATTCTGAAAGCATATTTTCCTCTGTGACTCAGCATACCCAAATTCTCATTTATGAAAGTCTAAGATCATATGTTTGACCATGCTCCAGTCTCTAAACTGAATAATAATTATTTACCTATATGATCTGTTTTGCCAGCATCCAGTCTCTGAACCGAATATTAATTATTTACCTGTATGATCTGTTTTGCCAGCATCCAGTCTCTAAACTGAATATTAATG
This sequence comes from Protopterus annectens, assembly GCF_019279795.1. Classification (NCBI taxonomy): domain Eukaryota; kingdom Metazoa; phylum Chordata; order Ceratodontiformes; family Protopteridae; genus Protopterus; species Protopterus annectens. The sequence goes on along the minus strand of NC_056727.1, from coordinate 922,073,408 downwards.
ATTTACCTGTATGATCTGTTTTGCCAGCATCAAAGTTAAAAATCAAACATTATTAATTTTGGAAGTGGCACATTCATTTTTGTATTAAAAGTCAATAACCTTTATATTGACCATGCTCCAGTTTAGATATTATTTAAGATTACAGTGCTTTCAGTCTTCTTAGACTTCTTTGTGTTCCTGGCATTAATGATGGCTTCTGGATCCTTACAGCAATAAATGCTCTGAGTAGGCATGTGATGGAAAACAAGGTTGCACTGAAGTTATCCACACTACGAGTAACAACACTGTACACTAACATCTGTGTTTAATGGCTGACAAAAGCTGTTAATGAGTTATGACAAATCTTCTCTGATGTGCTCATCTGTGAGAATATCCTTACTAATTGTACTTCATGAATAAATAAATAAGCATATGTGTTTATTTTTTATTACTATTAGAGGGATTTACCTGGTGTTTGTCACATTTTAGAAAAAGGTGCTACCACATTTTTGGCTGGTCTGCTGTGATACATAGAGCTCATATGGAGGTAAGCTTTTTCCATTTACCTCTAATGAATATTTTGCTAGAGCTAGTCAATACAATAGTCTCAAATGTTTATGAAGAACTAAATAAATAAATATTACACTAATAACTTTGTTTCCCTACTGTTCATAGTTTATGTAATACTTTACTATATTTAGATATTTATCCCAACTCAGCTGCTGAATTCAGATCAATGAACATCCTTCCAAGACTTCCAAGATGGCTACACATTGAGTAACAGCTTGATTTTAGCTTTCACAGTGTGAAAACTGAAACTTAGCAGACAAAGCCAGTGCACCTAAATTTCTGGGTAAACTTCAGTAACTGGCTAGTAAGTGCACTTTCTGGATGCCAGGAAAAAAGCAATACAGAGGACCTGAAGGCAATGAAAAACACTGACTGGGAAAAGGATTGCAGCTGTTCAGCAAAAAGCAGTGTAAGCTCCAGACATGACTTCCAGTAACCTAGAGGAAAGTAAAGGCAACTGTACACAGACCTAACTAGAATAAGTAAAACACTGATAGGGTATATCAACTCGAATAATAAAAGACTGAAAAAATGGAAGAAGCTTTAAACAGATATGCCGATAAGGTGATAAAACTGCAAACCTCAGAGGTCAAAAATGAAGAAAAGGCTGGCTGAATATGAGACTGCACAATAAGAGATGTTTCAAAAAATAATAGTATAAGAGGACAAAGCACATAGAGAAAATCTGAAATTTTCTACTCTACCTGAGAAGCTGGAAGGAACAGACTGTATTAATTTTATGAAAGCACAAATAAGCAACTAGACTGGTATTCCACAACAAGAATTGTTAATTGAAAGGGCACATCACGTGTATGCTCCAAACCTGGCTATGAGAATACAACCTAGACCTTTAATAGTAAAAATGAAATCTTACCAGCAGAAGGAGTTAATTCTGACAAAACTGTGGCAGAAGGACAAAATACTAAAAATGGGATTCAGCAGAGTGTTTGTGGAGAATGACTACTCATTGTACACCAGTCAGAAGGGGAGTAAATTTATCCCATTATTCAGGGAATGTTGAGAAGTAGATATGAGATTCAAACTGCTGTACCCAGCTATCTTCAAAATATTTTTCCCTGGAAGAGCAAAATCATTTTTTGATGGAGTACATGCTAAAGAAGAAATACAAAAGTTTGTCCAACAAAAAGTGAGCTGTGAAACAGAAGGAGTTTCTGCTTCTTGTTCTTCTTGTAATAAAGACCACAGACAGACAGACTGTTCCACTGAAACATTTTCCAGTGTTTCAACCGAAAATGCTTGACAGAGTGAAAAAGGCACAAGAGTTGACTAGAAGAATCAAGAGTATGTTGGAAATGAAGCAGTTACAGGGCTTGGGAGAAGGAGATGAACAGGAATAGAACAAAAAAATCTGAAAATATTGGACTTTCTTGGACTTTGTTAAACTTGTAGGGGAGTCTAAAGCAATACTTCATATCATTAATGTTTGGAAAAATATTCAGGAGAGGGAAGCGGAGGGATAAAGTTAACTGTAAGTAAAACATTTTTTTCTTAATAGTACTATTTAAATAGTACATGGCTTTCTTTGCATGTTATAAATTAAAAATATTCTGTATTTTTAAGTGTAATGAGGATATTAATGGAAACAGATGCTCCTGTTTTGTCTTTTTTCTTTCTCCTTTCTCTCATTCTCTTTGTTCAGTTTTAAGAAATGTATGCACTGCAATGTAAAAAAATCTGGTTAAAAGTGCATGATAAAAGAAAAGAAAATTAGCGTGCTTTTTCTCATTCTTGCATAGGGGATTGACCGGGCTAAGGCAATTAGCTAAATCTATAACAAGTTTTAAGAGAAAGTAAGTAAATGAAAAGACTATTGAATATTATAAGGCTTTTTTACTACTAAACAGTTTTGTGTCTTGTTCTCATGTCTCTACCAGACAATCTGATAAAGAGAAATGGCCTGGTGAAAATGTTTTTTGAAAGCATTCAAGTGTTTTCCCAGCTGGGAAAATATAAAGATAAGATAAGACAAAACCAGACAGCACTTAATAGAACTACAGGCTATACCATGCTTCTTAGCATGGATAACTTTGTGTGTGTGGCTGTCTGTTTGGAACATTTGTTCCTCTTAGGAGGGTACAATTTAAATATTTGAAAATTTAAACAGGTTTGTGTGTTATTATTAAATTAATAGTTTTTAGGGGGTATTGGGTGTGTGTGTGTGTGTGTGTGTGCATTTTTCTTTGACGGTTTTCAGTAAAACAAATATTTTTGTAACATGTGACACAGGCTCAAATGGAGATGACAAGAAACAACTGTATAAAAGATTAATCTGCCAAACAGTATATGTGTGTAACACAAAAGCTGAAACTGGACACTTACCAAAAACGCTGTTATACATAAAATATATAAATAATCATTTCTAAAGAATATGATGCTTTCTATAATGTCTTTAAATGTTAATGGGCTCACGGATAAATATAAAAAGAAAGAGTAATGAACTATATTAAAACATGTAGAGTGCAAATAGCTATGCTACAAGAGACACACTTGGAAAAAACTGAGCATGTGAATTTCATAAACAAAAGTTTTTAGTATGGTTATTCAGTGGAATACCTGAGACAAATGAAGAGAGGAGTACTTATAATAATTGCAAGAGGGGCAACAATAGTAATAGAAGAGGATAAAAAATACAATAATGGAAGACTTGTAGGGCTACTGGAAAGGGTGCAGGATTACACTGGCATGTATTTATATTCCACTGAAAACTGCTATAATAGAGCTTAAGAAAATTCTGGGAGAAATAATCAGCTTTCAGCAAGAAATATTACTTATAGGTGAAGACTGGAATTTGATTTCTAATAGCAAAGATGTGTCTGCAGGGCCCAGAAGGGAAACTATAACAAAGGAGGGAAGAGTTTTAAAGAAGTTTATAAAAATATATGGCATGCAAGATGTCAATTCAGTACTAGGACTTTGGAGTGAATTAACATATTATTCCCCAAGATACAAAAACTGGGCTAGGCTAGACAGAATTTATATTTCATAGGAACACATGCATTTATTTGAAGGTCTTAATATGCACCCAGTAACTATTTCAGATCATATGCCAATCTTCTTCTTTCGGCTTTTCCTGGTTATGGTCACCACAGCAGATCACCTGTCTGCTCATGATTGGAAGTAGAATTTTATGGTGTCAAGTTGCCAGCCTGGTGCCCAACCTTCCACAGAAGGCACACACATGCACGCACTCACGCCTAGGGCCAGTTTAGAGTGTCCAATCCACCTACAGCATGTCTTTGGGATGTGAGAGGAAACCAGAGCGCCTGGAGGAAACCCACACGACCACAGGGAGGACATGCAGACTCCACACAGAAGGCACACCAGCCGAGGATCGAACTGGAGAACCTCTTGCTGTGAGGCAACAACGCTAACCGCTGCACCAATGTGGCAGCCCTTCAGATCATGTGCCAATAAAAACTAAAATAAAAAACACAGGGTAATGAAATAAAAATGAGATATTAGTGCTTTCCCACTTATACATTGAAAAGAGAGGAATTTAAGGAATAGGTAATGGAAATTACTCAGGAGCTACTAAAGAACATTGACATTTCTTCTGAAAATATAGCTAGGGAGTGGGATAAAATTCAATTGGAGTTTAAAAATAGGGTGGAAATGAAATGGAAATATGGCTAAGAAGTAATAATTATTTAGATGAACTGACAAATGTTAAAGTATTGTAAAATAGGGGGAATCTCAGAACAAGAAGAGGAGCAACTGCAGAATGCTAAACAGAAAATAAGAGATTACCGCAATAATATGGATGAGTTTAAAAATATTGCAGTTAAGCATCTGTTTTTTGACAATAACTCTAGAGCACAAAAACTTTTAGCACAATGACTCAGGCAACAGAAAGTAGAAAGGGCTGTCACAAGCTTAGGGAGCCTATAACAAGGAAGACAACAAGGGATCCCTATCAGTTCTGTGAAAGATCAGTTCATCGAATGGCATTTTCAGTGCAATTACAACAAATATGCTATTCGTTGAGCTGTTCATACTGAAATCCCAGTACAGTGAGGATATGCCCTTCCCAACTACAGTGCAATCTTGGTATATATAATTATTGGGGGGGCACAGCCCCTCACATGAGAGGAAATCGATGAACGTCATTTCCGATGAAATACCATTTGCTGAAGTAATGGTTTGCTGAAGTGATATAGACCCGATAACAAGGGATCCTGTAGAAGTATTAGAAATATTTTGAACATTCTATGATAGTTTGTGTAAAGCACAGAAATATGGAAATCAAGAAAAGGTACAAATGGAAATTTTTATAGAAGAATTAAATATGCTAAGGTTAGAGGTAGAAGAGGTTCAATTACTAACAGTTAGGATAGGAGGAGATGAGATAAAAAGGTGATATATAACCAATCTACAGGAAAGTCCCCAGGAATAGATGATATTCCTGTGGAAGTTTAGAAGCTATGAGGGAAAAAAACTCATAAATATCTGGAAGGTTTTGTTTAACAGTATTTTAAGAGGAGGAGACGTCCCAACATCCTGGAAGAAAACAGTGGCAGCTGTAATACCTAAAAGAGGGTAATGATCCATCAGATCCAGCTTCATACAGGCCCATTTCAATACTAAACCATGATTATAAAATGCTTATGTCTATACTGGCTAAAAGCATGGCAACGGTGATGCCAAAATTGATATGTATGGATCAATGTGGTTTTGTGGAGAAGAGGCAAACATTTGACAACACTGATGATCCAGAGGGAAGTAGAATGTAAGAAAATGCCACTGTTGTTTGTGGGTCATGATGCAGAGAAAGCATTTTACAGAGTAAGCTGGGACTTTATGAGTAGAACAATGGAAGCATTCACATACCTGATAAAATTATAAGGTTAATTAGGAGGATATATGAGGGATCTGAGGTGAAAATTAAAGTAAGCAGGGTCCTCTCTGATAATTTCTGCTTGAACAGAGGAACCAGACAGGAGTGTCCTCTCTCCCTTTTGTTATTTGCATTATATTTAGAACTACTGGCAAAGAAAGTAAGGGACTCAGAAATTCAAGGATTTAATTGGTATGGTAGTCAAGAAAAGCTGGCTCTATTTGCAGATGACATTATTTTATACCTGACAAAACCAGAAAAGGACATTACAGTGTTGTGAAACATATTGAGACAGTTTCAAATGTTTTCGGGATACAATATTAATGAAGCTAAAAGAAAGGCAATATTATGTACCCACCTATGAATTGCTTCAGCAGTATCAATACTTATGGGGACATGATAAAATGAAGTATTTAGGAGTACGGATTAAAAACTATTCAAGTGTGGCAGCTAAGGATATGTGGGAAGACACTAAACAAAAGATAATACAAAAACTGAGAAAATGGAAACTCTGTTATATGGATATGGATAGTAAGATACAAGCAGTTAAAATGTTTTTAGTCCCTTTAGTCTTACACACAGGTCAGACATATTTTTATCAACCAGAGGAAAAGTTGTGGATGAGCTGAAGGGCTGAAGGATTTTATCTGTAAGGGGCAGATGGCAAGAGTCAAGTGGGATAAGCTTATTCTTCCAATAGAACAGGGTAGATTGGGATTACCTGATTGGAATGGGTATTTCATAGCAATACAGTTAAGACTCCTATACATAGTACAAGCAGAAAACTATAATTCAAAGTGGAAAGAGCTGATGATGAAACAGGAGAAAAGCTCAAGAAACAAGGAGAGATTGGGATTTTGGATGCAGACCTTTAAAGAGAATAAAACATATAGAATATTTTATTCATAAAGTAGCAGATATTATTCTAAGAACAAATGCAACACAAGAATAGAGAAAGGAGATTTTGCCAATAGGGTCAACTGCAATTAGCGAAGCATACACTGGGCAAGAGGAGGCTGTACTTTATTGGAGAAAACTGGTAAAGGAACTAAGGTATTGGGAGAAAAATAACTACAGAGGGAAAAGTAATAGAATGGGAAGACATCAGTAACTTATTTGGACTGCAGGTTAAAGATTGCCTTCCCTGTCAAGGACTGATATCAGAGTATAGGCAAAGAGAAAGAAATAGGGGGGGTCCTAAACAAAAGAACAGCACTGATAGAGTTTTTAGTAGAAGCTAGAACAGAAGTTGCCATTAAGAAAGGAATAACTAGTAAAGCATATAAAATATTGCATGATACCTATAAGAATCAATCGGAAGAGGTTAGAAAGGATTGGGAAGATAGATTGGATAAGCAATTCACAAAGAAATAATGGAGGGATATATGTATGTCTCCCAGATATGCAGCAAAGCATAAAAGATTTAGGATCTTTGCTTGGAAGTGTTTAAATACGTATTTTTATACCCCAAGTAGACTCCAAAGAAGCAAATGTTGGAAGTGTGATGGGTTAGAAAAAGGTACCTGGGAACATATTTTCTGGGAGTGTAATGAATTGGCAGACTTTAAAGATTCCCTGCAGACTGCTCTGCTGGAGATGTTGGATAAGCAAATTGGTGTAACTAAGGAAATAATTTTTTTGAGCTATGATACAGAATCTGAATTGCTTAGTCATAGTAAGGCTTTGCTGAGTCTAATTATGATGGATGCTCAAAAAGCAATTATAGAAAATGGAAATCAAAATCTAAACCAAATTTACTAGAAGTAGCAAAGATAGTAACAGAGATAAAACAACTGGAACTGGGATCTTTAGAAAAGGGTCGGAGCAAATTACTTAGGAAAAATGCGAAGTTTGGGATCATTACATGCAGAGGAGCAACAAGGTTTAAAAGAAGGCAGGATTTGAATGAGTTACATAATGACTGATTGACAATGACTGGATATATTATAAGTGATGTATAATGTTTGCAGCTACAGTTGTGTTGGCATGGTTTGTAATGTATATTTTTTGAAACTGAGATTGTGTCGTTATGGTTTATTTTCATTTATATAAATGTGACATGGCCTACGTCATTCATAATAATTTAATAAAGATGTTTCTTGTTTAAAAAAATGAGCTTTCAGCTTTAGGAAAATTTCTAGAAACATTCACCCTCTTGCCAGTTAGCTCATATTTAAAATCCTATTATTGTCCAGACAACAATATGACCCCTGGATTGATAGGAGAACAATTATTGCTTTCTGGACCCTCACAGATCTTTAAATTTGACAGCTATCTATTTTGCACAATTCAAGTAAGAAGTTTGAGGCCTCCAATTATCAAAGGAGTGGTCATCTATTGTTTTCTTTATAAATTTTACTTATCCCACATATGAGCTAGAAGTTCCACGAGATTACAACGACCATTCTGAAAATACACTAGATAAAAGAACGAGCTGAGAATCGGTTAGATATTTGTAAACATCACACATCATAACATCAGGGCCTGGTGAGTTTCACCAAAGTCTTAATAAGCCTTGGGTCATCAGAAAACCTGTAAGGAGAAATGCAGGAATAGTCAATGGAACTAAATTTGTAGTAACACAACCTTCCACCACCCTAAGAAACTCACCACAATACTATTAGCATCAAATAAATGTGACTTATACTGGAAATCCGATTTTCTTTGAGCCATTACAAAGAGCAAGTCTGTTCTTTTGTGCATGTAACAGAGAATTGTAATCTATGAAAATAATCCTGTCATTGAAACTGTAACTCAAAGTAAACTTCTAGGCATTATAATAGATGACAGTCTCAGATATGACCACCTTATACTGCACACCATTAAATCTACACACCAGAAACTAGGCTTCCTTTATAGGATCAGTGGATTCCTTACAGATACTGCAAGAAAAACTCTAGCCACCACCTTCTTACTGCTGGCTCTCTTGTATGCCACTCCTATCCTAACAAACATAAACAATACTGAAAGAAAGAAACTTGCCTCCTGCTACAATAAAATAGTTATTTGCCCCCAGTCTCCCTCATAGAACCCATCATTGTCTTAGCTTAAAGCAATTAAACTAGCTTGAACTGCACAACTGTCTAACCTATTTACAACTGACTACAGCCCACAAACTCATTAATCATCCAGAAAAATGTCCTGCACTACAATAGTTATTACTACCCTACTGTCCAGCAAGGGACCTCCGTTCTAGTAACAAATTCTTATTACTTACAAATAAGTCAAATAATGTTGCAGGATACTCAGTCTGCTCCCAATATATTGCTAAACTCTGGGATTCCCAAGCAATTAAAACTCTCTGACAAACTTAGTATTTTTAAACAACTGCTTAAACAACATCTTAACCAGTCCTGATCCTGTACATGCTCATCACAAGGTTAAAACTTTGTGTTCACTGTACGACACTCTCCAAATACTCTCCTTAAACATAATGTTCTCAGCCTCTTACTGAAATGACAAAGCAATTCTTATGTATAACTTCTGCCTGTACAATCCACTAAGTTGCATGTGTGCTTACTTTTTAGTAACTTCCACCTCTGTAAAATCTTAGACTGTATAAATGTAACTACTGTTTGTGTAGAAATGTAAATAAAAATGCAACTACTCAGTGTTTGATTGGAACTTAATTTATTTTTTATTTGGCATTTGTTTACCAGGAAAGTTTGACTTGGAACAAAGCCAATTTTCAGCAGAGGCACAGGAAGAAACTCTCCAAATACATGTCTTTGTACTGTGGGAGGAAACCAGAGCACACAAACGCAGGGAGGACATGCAGACTCCACACAGAAGGCACTCCAGCTGAGAATCGAACCGGAGAAACTCTTGCTTTGATGTGACAATGCTACCACTGCACCACTGCACCATCCTAATTAATATAATGCAATATAAGCAAATGGTGCTTTCCTGCCTGGGCCCCCCACCCAAAAAACAGATATTGCCCAGTCGAACTTACCCAGTAAACAAAGACAAATAAATAAATAATTCTCCTCCTGCAGTGTATCCATAAATGTGTCCTTTCCAAACAACCATGGTATAAAATCACTAACTACAAATTCTTTAGAAGCAAATGGTTCCTATGGGTATGAATGCTCAGAAAGTCTTTACTAATGTCACATTTAATGAATTCCTAACAAAGTAGCTGAAAAGAATAATAATACCATATAGAGAGATGATCTTGTCATAAAGTATCTCAGAAATCACTGTAACATTCATGGAAGTATATATCAGTCAGTATTTGGTTTAATACAACCCTACCAAATAGAAGAGGGCTTCCATTAACTTGAAATAATAAGTAAAATTGCAAACATTCACATTCTTAGTCACAATAGTATAATATGTCTCAGTATGATGTGCATCACACACAGAAAATAAAATGATTTCATAATTTTTAAATCTCTTCACAATTTATCATCTCTATGAATGCAGTGACAAACATCACAATTTAAATCATATAACCAGATAACACAGATAAATCAAGTCTAGCTTTATAATCTAGTATTACTTATTTTAAAAACAGCATAATTGTTGACTGTATATGAAATATATACAGCCTCCTGTGATATAACTTAAAGAATCAAGGACAGTAACAGAAAACAACCCCAGAACAAATATTATCACCAAAAGAAAAAAGTAATGTTTCTTATTTATGTATCACCACAATGTGGATTACAGTATCAGATTTTTTCTCTTCTATTGTATTCTCAAAGGCTGAACTTGAAAATGGCCCATTGGGATACATGTTTTACCCTGGCTAACAAATTAAAATAAAATAAAACATATTTTTCAATATAGGGCATAAAACCACAGTCTTAAAGAGAACAGATATCTGATGAATGTTCTTTAAGCCATAACCATGCTCACCAAAAGAATAAAGCCATGTTTGTCCTTTCTGTTTCTCTTTAAAATTAGAAATAATATCAACTTTGGTATCATCTCCCTATTGTATTCTCTTAGGCTGAGCTGAAAAGTGGTCCATCTGGATCAATGTTCTGCCCTGGTTAACAAATGAAAATAAAATAAAAATATCCCTACCAATACAGGGAATAAAAACATAGTCTTAAAGACTTAAAATATCTGCTGAATAATTTTGAAGCCATAATAATTCTGTTTGCTTCAAGCCACTCACATTAAGGGACAATACTTTCATTATACCCTTTAGGTGGTTTAGACTTTTTTTGTGCCTTTTCCTCTTCTTAACACCTTCATAAAAAATGGAAAAGTGATTGAGGACCTCAATGATGACTGCACATTGATCAACAGCTTAAATTCATCTCTCCCAGTGTGAAAAAAAATGAGAGATAAGGGCTAGTAATTTTGTCACTTTAGTGAAATTCACTTATTGGCTAGTAAGTACACTGCCTGGATGCCAACAAAGCAAAAAACTTTAAGAGCCTGAAAGAAAATCATCTAGAAAAGTTGAAGAGAAAATGCTGACTGTGAAAAATGCTGCAGTTGTTCACCAAAAAGCAGTTCAAGGTCCCGCTTTGGTACAAGAGATGGCTTTCAGAAATTTAGAGGAAAAAATAAATCAAATATGCTTAGAGTTGATTACAATAAATGAAACATTGAAGGAGTATATAAACCAAAATAACAAAAGGCTGGAAAAAATGGAAGAAGTTTTAAACAACTACTCAGATGAATAGATAAAAACTGCAAAAATCAGAGGTAAAATGAAGAAGAGTCTAGCTGAGTATGAGACTTCTCAGGAAGAGCTGTTTCAAAAAATAATAGAGTTAAAGGACAGAGCGTGCAGATAAAACTTGCTGTACCAGAGAAATGGGAAGGAATATAATGTATTAATTTTATGAAAATACAAATAAGCAACTGGACTGAGATTCCACAGCAGGATTTGTTAATTGAAAGAGACATCATGTGCATGCTCCAAACTGGCAATGAGAAAGCATCCAAGACATGTATTAGTAACAATGCAATCAGACAAGCAGTAAGAGTTGATCCTGACAAAACTGTGGCAGAAGGTTAAAGTATTAAAAATTGGAGACAATAGAGTGTTTGTGGAAAATTATTTGCTGTACACAAGGCAGAAGAGAAGCAAACTTATCTCAGTAATCAGGGAATGTCAAGAGATAGGTGTGAGATTCAATCTGCTGTATCCAACTGCCCAGAATATATTTTTGGAGGATCAAAGTAATTTTCTGATGCAGAACAGGCTAATGAGGAAATACAAAAGTTTGTCCAACAAAAAGTGAGTTACCAAACAGAAGGGAACTTTGCTTCTCATTTTTCTGATAATAAAGCTAATAGGGAGACTTTGCCAGTGAAACCATTTCTAATATTCCAAAGGAAAATGCTTGAGATACAAAAAAGCACAAAAGGTGACTAGAAGAATCGGAAGTACCTTGGACTTAAACCAGAGTTTGAGTTTAGGAGATGGAAATGAACAAGAAGAAGACCAGCAACACTCAAATTAGTGAATAAATGTGAGACTATAAAGCATCAATCACATTTATGAAATATGGCTTTATAAGTAAAAAGTGGTAGAGAAAGATTGAACTTTTGCTGACTTGGTTAAACTTGAGGAGATTGAAAGGCATATACACCATTTCATGTCATTAATGTTTGGGAAGACACCAAAAGGGAAAAAATAAATAACTGTTAGTAAAAGAATTTTTGTTCTTAACTCTATCTGTATGAAATATTTCATGATATAAATTACGTTATAAAATAGTGCATTTTCATCAATTGTTGTATGTGATAAAGATACTAAAGCAAACACATATCTTTTTTTTTTTTAGTTTTAAGAAATGTAGGTATTACAATGTGAAAGAGAAGAAAGGCTGGACAAGAGTTTAATATACTGTAATCTTGGCCTGTTGAGGTGGGGTAGGGTGTAAAAGTACACTGATTATAATATATGTAAAATGAGATGCTTTATATTGTTTTGCATAGCAGAATGTCTGTATTAATGCCTTTGGCTTAATGTAGAACATTTTTTGTGTGTAAGTGTGAGGGCTTTAAAAATAAGAGAACACTGTGAATGTAATGAAAAGTTTTCTTTTAGCAAATAAATGTTCAGTGTGAGTTGACATGCCTGCACCTGGGGGCAGGTGTACATTCTGTTCTTATGTTTCTGTAGAGATAAGCTGACTACAGCTGCAGACAATAAATCTTGAGAATTCTGACCATTGTTTGCTGAGGGAATCGTATAATTAAAATGTACAAGGGCAAACAGCTTAGTAAAAAATAAAGTTTGAAATTATTAGAAGTGATTAAGAAATAACAGCTTTCCTGGTGCCTAAATACTTTAACACATTTGACAAACCTGGAAAAACTAGGAAACGCTGTATGAACTCACCAAACACTCCGAAGCCCAAGTCTCAATTCCACTAAGAATATAAAGTCCAACTCGATGTGAATGAAAAAATACAAATTTATTTTAAGCCGTTAAAACCATATGCTTTTCGTCGGCTAACAGTCCGACTTCTTCAGAAAGAGCAAACAAGCAAACAGTGCCTACCCTTCATTGAGAACATTTAAACAGTTCACTAATTGAGAATAGCAAGTCACATGATTGAACCTCATCTGAGTTAAAGTCCCAGCACTAAAAAAGCACTAGGGGAACAATGAACAACTAAATGCTCATGTAATAATAATAATACAACCAAGATGTTAAAACCATATTACATGCAAAACAGATTGCCAGATAAAACAGTGTGTACATACACACTTGACAAATCTAGGACATGTAAATAAATAAAAATTTTGATTTTAAGCATAAAAATTGAATATTTTAAAAATTTTAAAACATAAAAATCAGCCAGCTGTGTAAACCCCCACTGCCAAGTTTAGAAACTGAAAAAAATGTTTTAAGATTTTAAAGACAGAACTCACTGCCTGTTGTTAAAATGGTCCACGGGGCCACATAGTCTCACACCGGAATGGTGGAAAAAAGCCTTTTCCTTTGGGAATCTGAAGTAAGACAGCTGTATCCATAAGCTATAAAAAATATATATTATTGTTACTGTTTCGCCAGACATATGCATATCCTGACTTGAAACTACTATCTTGTGGCAATAACAAGTTGTCAATGTAGCTAATGCACATTGCATTGTAACTCTTCTTGATACTACTGCCCTGGTGTAAGTATAAATAACAAACTCAGGGGTATAGTTGGTCACTGCCAACCTCCACTCTATTCCATTCTATTGAACCCGCTTCCGAGAAACTAGTGCCCCCGAACCCTCTCCACTGTCACCAGACTAAATAGATGACACTGAACAGTGTCTACTACAAGAACATAGTCCGGCAAGAAATGGACCAAACCAGCAACACTGTACAATACTTGGAGCCAGTACCTACTGCCCTCCTCTTCCATATATTCCCTTACTGAGTACTGTAAACCCGCCTAAGTGTGTAATCTGGGCTTTTATGTTAGCCATATATTGGGAACTTGAATCCTGCTGCAAAACAAAAGTAAAAATATATAATAACTCAGGTGACATAACCAGGTAAAGGCACAAATGATGTTCATAATTTAAAATAATAATAAAGGGTGACTATTAGTAACAAGGAAATACATGTAGAAACCCGTCCAGTATGGAATGATTTTGCTACAGGTCATCTCTTGAGCCTCTTTAACTTCAGTAAGCAAGCCAGGTTCAAAGAACCATTTAGGCCAGGCACATGACATGCATCCAGCCTTAATTGCCACCACAGTTCCCTACTTTCTAAATACAAGGGAGTGTGGCCTCCCCTTGGGTTGGAACTAACCTGGTCGATAACACTAAATGTGAAACTGTGACCTAAGTTTTCCATGACATGTTTGGCTAGAGCATTCTCCATTTTGCCTTTTCTGATGGCATACAGGTGTTCATATATATGATCTTGTAATCTTTTGTCTGGCTTGCCTACATAGAAAGCGGGACAGCAGACACACTGGGCTAAGTACACTACCTGTGTACTATTACAATTGAATTTGCCTGCCAAGTGGAAGACTACCTCATTGATGGAAAACCTTGACCCTGTTTTTATGTATCCACAGTATCGGCACATGGAGCATTTGTACATGCCCGATCTGTTACTGCGAATCTTTAGTTTTCTTACCAGTATATCCTTGATATTCGAACCTCTCCTATAGACTACCCTGGGGGGTCTGCAAACACCTTACATGTGGACTCATCCTGCAGGATCAAGGGCCAGTTCTTCATGACTGTTGTAAAAATGGCTCTGGCATCCATAGTATAAGTTATAATCAAACTTTGGAATGAGTAAGGTGCCTTTTCTATACTCTCTGATCGTGTTGTCATATTTCCACCCCCCTGACTAAGGATAGGTTCATAAAAACCTGAGAATCTCTTAGATTGGACCTCTTCCACTAGGTCTGAAACTAGGTCATGTGGGTATCCTCTGCTGATAAAAAGGTCGGCCATGAAATTACATTCCACTAGAAAATCAGGGTCTCTAGATATCATCCTTGCTGCCCATACAAGTTGGCCTTTGAGAATGGACCTTTTCTGTTTATATGGGTGAGAACTGTCAAAATGAACGTAGCTATTAGGAAAGGTGTCTTTTCTGTGTATTTTGGCTACATAGCTCCTAGAAGTCGAATCCTTCCTTAGATCCACATCCAAGTAGGTGATACTATCCTTAGATGTGCTATGGGTGAATTGTAGAAATTCAGTGGAGGAGTTGAAAAGTTGTAGCATAGATCTAACAATATTTTCTCCCCCTCTAGTGATGATAAAAATATCGTCAAGGAACTGAGTGTACATAAGTACATAGTCCATGACTGAGCTGTTGTTCATAACAAATTCCCTTTCCCAATAGGCCATTACCAAATTGGCCACACTTGCCCCACAAGGAGAACCCATAGGTACTCCTATGTGCTGAAGATAGAATCTATTATGGAAAGAAACATAATTGTTGGATAGAATAATATCCAACAATTCACTCACCAATTGGATCTCGGTAGCAGGGGCTAGTTTAAGGGACATCAAGGAAGGAATCCATTCCAAGGCCACTGGGTGAGGGATGGAAGTATATAAATCCTTTACATCAACAGTTAAAAAATAACTATCCTCACAAAAAGGTGTGGAATTGACCCTGGCTAGAAAAGACCAAGAATCTTTACTAATTTGAGATTCAGTAGCCACATATTTTTTTTAAAATGGAATCAACTACTTTGGCAGCAGCATATGTAATGCTGCCCCTAACACTTACTAGTGGACTCATGGGGAGATTTAAAAGATTTTTATGAATTTTAGGGGTACCGAAAATTACTGGAACCTTGTATACAGGAAGATAAATAAAGTTGAATAAATCTATGTCAGTGGTTCCATTCAGGAACATATCACTAAAATAAGAAACTACACGGGAATTTCCTATATTAAGCTAATTCCGGGATAGCTCGAGGTAACAGTCTGCAGAGAGGATATCCTCCATTCTTCTATTGTAATCTGATTCCTCCATGACCACTAAACCCCCACCCTTGTCAGGTTGCATTACCCTGACCAAAGCCCCAGCTAGCATGTCAAGTAGGGACTTCTCTGCTTTACTGATGTTGAACATGGAGGACCGTGGGAGTAAACGGTCCGTGAGAGTGTGTCTGATGTCTGACTCACAAATCTGTTCAAATGTGTTCAGTGTAGGGTGGAGTGGTGGATTGTAAGTGCTGGATAATAAAAAATCTTTTTTCTCCCCCAAAAATTTCCCCATTAAGACCTGTAAGTTAAGCTTCCTTACAAAAAGTTTTAAATCAATAATAGAAGAAGCTACATCTGCTCTCCTTGAAGGCACAAAAGAGACACCTTTGGCTAACAAATCTATTAACGTTATGTCAAAAAAGTAGTCAGAAAAATTGTAAATTTTAAAGTCCTTGTTAGTGTTCGTCAATGTTTCACGTAAACTGGAATAAGGAGCAGCTTCTATAACTGATACATTTAAGTCTTCTTGTTCCTGGACCGAAGGTTCGTCCTCCGAACTTGGTCCGAAGGTGGAGAGGAGGCCAGGACTCGAAAAGGGTTACCTCCCTCTGCCCCACCAGGTGGAGTGGTTAGGTTGAGGACTGCTCGCTGATCACTACTGTTAGTAGAGTCTTCAATTCTTGGGAATTCAAAACAGTAGCTGAGTCAGAATAGTCAGTTGAAACAAAGCAAGCTTCGAGAGGCTGGCGGTTTTCACCCACCCAAGGCATGTGAGCCAAAAAATTGCCTTGGGATGGAGGGGGTTTGGGATATGCTGTACCACATTTATACACTTCAATGTCCCTGTTTAACTTCTTTATCTTAGCAGAAGTTAATTTAGAAATGTGTTGATCTATACTATAAAAGGTGCTGTCGTAGTCAAATTTGTATCTATGGAAGTTTATGTCATTCCTAATGGCATCATCAAGCTTAGAAGTGTCAAGAAGAAGAATGTCAATAGCCTGCTGATAATGATGGCAAATCAGTTCCATAAGTTCAACCCCATGACAGTCGAATAGTTTTATCAAATCTCTATGGAAAGCAGACCCGTCCTGGAGGCCAGTTGGGTACTGCCAGGATCTAAGGCTTTTGGGGATTATATTGGCTTGTTTATATTCCCCAAAATATGCCACCTCCATTTGTAATTTTCTTAGTTTCAAGAGATTTTGATCAAATGTATTTAATTTGGAAGGCAAGTCTGTAGAGACACTCATGTTGTAGTCTGGTTTAGTTGACTTTGGTGAATTACCAAACTCGAATGCTCGATTTAACCATGAAGAAAGAGAAGTAATACCTTGACTGGAAGGACCTGGATGTGTATGAACTCGATGGTCGATACCACTGGAGTTCCCCTGGCTCCGGATCTGGGAAGATACACAGGAACCTGGAAGATGTGTCTCCGGGGGAACCGAGTCAGGTCCATGCTTGGCACCCTCGTCTCCAAGATGGAAATGGACTGCTGGAAACTTGGAAGCAGTAATAGGGCTGACCCCTAGATGCACTGAACCACAGACACCTGCTGGAAAAGTCTCTAAATCCAAGCCTCAGCTCGGCTGTGATCCCAAAGCACTGCCCAACCTGTTTGATAATACATTCACCTTTTCGGTTAAAATCTCGATCAGTTGTGTTAAGTTTCCGGCCTCACTTGGAGTACTGGAACCAGACTGAGACTCAGGAGCATTTTCCATTACAAACACACCAGACAAACCTGGAAAAACTAGGAAACGCTGTATGAACTCACCAAACACTCCAAAAACCAAGTCTCAATTCCACTAAGAATATAAAATCCAACTCGATGTGAATGAAAAAATACAAATTTATTTTAAGCCGTTAAAACCATACGCTTTTCGTCGGCTAACAGTCCGACTTCTTCAGTAAGAGCAAACAAGCAAACAGTGCCTCCCCTTCATTGAGAACATTTAAACAGTTCACTAATTAAGAATAGCAAGTCACACGATTGAACCTCATCTGAATTAGAGTCCCAGCACTAAAAAAGCACTAGGAGAACAATGAACAACTAAATGCTAATGTAATAATAATGCAATACCAAGATGTAAAAACCATATTACATGCAGAACAGATTGCCAGATAAAACAGTGTGTACATACACACTTGACAAATCTAGGACATGTAAATAAATACAAGTTTTGATTTTAATCATTTGAGCCTTTACCTGGTTATGTCACCTGAGTTATCATATTTTTATTTTTATTTAGCACTAGGATTCAAGTTCCCAATACACGGCTAACATAAAAGCCCAGATTACATGCTTAGGCGGGTTTACAGGACTCAGTAAGGGAATATACGGAAGGGGGGGGCAGTAGGTACTGGCTCCAAGTATTGTATAGTGTTGCCAGTTTGGTCCACTTCTTGCCGGACTATTTTCTTGTAGTAGACACTATTCAGTGTCATCTAGTTAGTCTGGCGACAGTGGAGAGGGTTCGGGGGCACTAGTTTCTTGGAAGCGGGTTCAATAGAATGGAATAGAGTGGAGGTTGGCAGTGACCAACTACACCCCTGAGTTTGTTATTTATACTTACACTGGGGCAGTAGTATCAAGAAGAGTTATAATGCAATGTGCATCAGCTACATTGACAACTTGTTATTGCCACAGGATAGTAGATTCATGTTAGGATATGCATACGTCTGGCGAAACAGTAACAATATTATTTTTTTAGTTTATGGATACGGCTGTCTTACTTCATATTCCCAAAGGAGAATGTTTTTTTCCACCTTTCTGGTGTGAGACTATCTGGCCCCGTGGGCCATTTTAACAACAGGCAGTGAGTTCTGTCTTTAAAATCTTAAAAAATTGTTTCAGTTTCCAAACTTGGCAGTGGGGGTTTACACAGCTGTCTGATTTTTATGGTTTAAATTTTTTTTTAAATATTCAATTTTTATGATTAAAATCAAAACTTTTATTTATTTACATGTCCTAGATTTGTCAAGTGTGTATGTACACGCCATTTTATCTGACAATCTGCTTTGCATGTAACATGGTTTTAACATCTTGGTATTGCATTATTATTACATGAGCATTTAGTTGTTCATTGTTCCCCTAGTGCTGGGACTCTAATTCAGATGAGGTTCAATCATGTGACTTGCTATTCTTAATTAGTGAACTGTTTAAATGTTCTCAATGAAGGGGAGACACTGTTTGCTTGTTTGTTCTTTCTGAAGAAGTCGGACTGTTAGCTGACGAAAAGCATATGGTTTTAACGGCTTAAAAATAAATCTGTATTTTTTCATTTACATCAAGTTGGACTTTATATTCTTAGTGGAATTGAGACTTGGGCTTCAGAGTGTTTGATGAGTTTATACCGTGTGTAGAATGCTTACTGCTCGTTGCATTCTGTACAATATGATTCTGTGTCAGTTTGATGCATTAATGTCACGTGCACTAATGTCACAACCACCAACAGTGGGACCCCTACTGGTTGTGTAGCTGCTGCCTGAGTACCACTTGAAACTTGTAGCAGTGCGGGTAGCAAGGATAACTAGCCAATGGCATCAACACAGCACCCCCTGAGACAAGCTTGTGTTTGATACATGGCAATACAGGCAAAGGAGTGGCATCTAGCTAATAACTATGGACCTTGATGAACACCACGTGGCAGTGTAAAGTTAGTGCATGCAGTGTTAACTGTAGGCTATGCTGTGTAGTGCATAGCTGAATCATATGGGCAAGAGTCATTTCTCCACATACTTACCTAAATGGACAGGTGATATGGTCATGGCATTCATCAGCTACACAGTGTTCCTTAGGCAAGGACACAAAAGCACATAAGCAGAAGGTGATCAGGCTGGAACAATGAGTAAAGTTGTGAAACAGTGCATATTTGACAACACACTAACTTTCATGCAGACAAAAGCATAAAAAAGTGGATGTTCTGCTTTATTAATTTAATTGGGACTCACCCCTTCATGTGAAAGGACTGTAGATATTACTTTGATTTTTTTCTGTGTATAGATATTTTAATTCCATGAATGAGTATTTTGTGTTTATATAAACGTATATATAAGAATATATATTCTAGTCGGACTTTCCCAGTCAACAAATGGTAAATAAATAAATAATAATAATAATAATTTTTTTTTTGCTATCCCAGTAGGTAAGTGCATTTTTTTAAACTTTCACATTGAAGGTTATTTGCTGTAACTGCAGGATGGGGAGTAAGTTGGGGCATATATGACATGAGGTATACATATCACCTCTGGAGTGTGTCATGTACAATGTCCAGTAATGATAGAGTTAGGAAGGGTCCTAGGTAATAGGAATGTGTGCTGCCCTGAGAACATGACATTGAGTTGCTATGGTAGCACGGCCTACATGATGCTTCTTTGGTCCTTAATAGCGACTGTCCGGTACTGAATGAGCAGAACCTGGATTGTGAAGTCTTTCCATATGATGTGGAACTATGACGATGCCCAGCATGAGGACTTTTGGAGGTTACCACATCTATGGATATTGTCACTGACTGGGCCATACTCTGCTTCCAACATGGCCTCCATGCATGCAGATCTAACTTCTACTCCACTCAACTGTGTCAGCCATGCATGTCCAGTAAGTCCTCATGAGTGTGAAGACAGGGACTGACATGGATGCTGTGTGAGCCTCATGCTTCACAGAAGGATCATCATGGCATTATCTTTGGCCTCCACCAATAATATGTATTGGTAGAACTCTTCACATATTCTTTCCAATACCCTCACCATCTCTACCTGATTCTCAGCAGCAGTATCCTATGCCTGAAAAAGGTTGTGACATATTTGCTGATGCTGTGCAAGCAATGGTTTACATGTCTCTGTTGAAAGCTGTGACTGTTGCCTTTGCATCCCTCTGACTTGGCTGAAAAGTGGTTATTCTAACCTCTAATACTGTCCTGTCCTCTTCTAGAGGTTCCACATGTGTATCTGAGAGAGATATAGAGCTTTGTGGGGAATCAATCCCTTCCAGTAAAGGCAAGGGCCCATAGGTAGGTTCATAGGTTCATAGATAGATACTAGGCTATCTGCCCTAGGGCATTTATAAGCCTAGCCCGAATGTATTTGGCTTTCACCTCCCTATTAGATTAGCCTACTGTGCCTCTGTAAAGTAGGTCACAGAATGTAGCCCTTTAAGATTAGTGTACTGTGCCTCTGTTGAGCAGGGACACAGAAGAGATCCCAGGGGTGAATTTGCGATTTCCCATCCACGCGTCCAGAATTTGCTTGAAGAGGGTCAGCGAAGGGCTATGTCTAACATGAATTGGGATTCTATTCCAGAGTGAGGGGAGCCTCTGGGAAATGAATCTGTCCTTCCAGCATGTCCTATTTATTTTTGTGCTGAGGTTTAAGTCCCTGGAGCATGTAGCTCTAAGGAATTTGGATTTTTTGAGGTGAAGCATGTCCATTAATTCTGGGTTTGACATGGCATTGTACGTCAGGCATAGATCGCCTCTGAGTAGGCGGTAAGCAACTGAGTAGAGCTGGAGTTTTTTTAGTCAAGCTGCATAGGACATCTGTTTGTAGCCCATTATCCTCTTGGTATGGTACTTTTGGGGTCTCTCCAGTTGCTGATGGTACACTACACTGTGACCCAATATTAGACATGCCAAATTCATGAACGTTCTGTGGAAGCAGCTCATGCCAGTATACTTTATGACTGTGTGATGGTGTCTTCAGGCTGTCATGACTATCAGAGTGATGACAACATCACTGACTGCCACATGGATGTCAGTATCAGCCTGCTGTCCTGCACTATAATCTACCTCTAAAGATGTAGATGCTGACAAAGCTATGTAAAAATGACAAACACTTTACTGTTGTATATTGCAGTACTTACTCATGCAAATGTAACCTTTGTATGTTCAGCAATAGAGGTAAAAAGAAGAAATTACTATGAATCATATGATATCTCTGCATGTTAGGGGATCACTGGCAATCCTGAAATACCGGGAGGAGAAATAATGAAACAGGTATGCAGTAATGGAATATGTCTACAAATAGATTAACTGTCTCAGTGTCTAAACTGCTACACGATAATACTGACCTATTCCACTAGCTGTGAATGCACATGGTGGATGTACCAAACTGCCAGTATTTACATCACTTTGCATAGTATCTATGCCATCATCATCACTGTAAAGGGATATCAAATACTTATCATCAGGTGTCAGGCTTTGCCCAGTGGAAGGACCCCACCAATAGCATTATGAGCAATGACTTCCTGGCATGCTTTACTCCTGACATGAGACCCCATGTCATTAGCTTTCTTCTCACACTGTACCAATGTATGATTCCTTCCTCCGATGGCATTTATATTTGATAGCACTTGTTTTCACACTTTAGCATGCTCTGCCTGTGTAGGACTCTTTTTTCCAAAAAAGGCATTTACCATAAATCTTAGGTACCTACATGAGAAGTTAGTTCTTGTCAGTAATGAAGTTATCCCACCTGCATCTTGTCCCCTGCTGTTGTAACATGATGACACTAAGAGTAACACAATGGGTGTTAACAGCTGTGGGATTACTGTACACCACCTTCAACACAATCTGTACCCCACTCTATCCAATGGTTCCTTACACAACTATGTGAATCTGTCCAGTTTTGAATAGTAATAGTGGCGTGTGTATTTTTTGTGTGCCTGTCTGTCTACCTGAGAAGAGCAGTGTGGCATACAGTAACTTAAAACTGCATGTTATGAGCCAGTTAACTATTGTATGTTTTGTGGTTGGTGAGAATTATCAGTGTGTGGCATTGAAGGTATATGACAGTATGCGTCTAATTACATTCAGTCATATCTGTGCATACTGGTCTTGTGCATTTTTGTTGCCAGGTACCAAGGACACTGAGAAATGTAATACTGCTTACTGTAGCCAAAGGTGTAGCTATCCATTCTGACATCCATTGCTATCCCTTGATCTGGTACCCTCCCCCCCCCCCCAGCTTTACATTGGAGAGCAAAAGAAAAAATATTTGTTACCCAATATGGTGCTCCTCATTTAAGGACCAAACTAACTGTTATTCGTGGGCTACACTCTTCAACTATGAGCTGAAGAAGAAAAAAAAAACAGATTTTCTTTCTCTTTCAACTACATTTGTAACAAGGAGCTACAACAGTTTATGCCACAAATGGAATACTAAATTGCTTCAGTTATAACCGCAAAAGCAAAAAAAAAAAAAAGTAATGCACTTAAGACTGACAGGCATCTGCTGATTGCACCCCCTCAAATACTTTGCACCCAAGGCCACAGCCCTTTCACCCCACCACAGCTATGGCTCTGGTTGTATTATCTAATAAAAATATGCATTCCTAATTTTGAGAGATATAATTAGCTTTCAACAGGATATATTATATATAGGTGGAGACTGGAACTTGATTTGTAATAGTGAGCATATATCTGGGGTATCTAGAAGGAGAAATGTAACAAAAGAGGTTGGAAGTTGGCATAATGGTTAAGGTGTTTGCTTTACAATCACAAGATACAGGGTTTGATTCTCACCTTTAAGGAAATTAGCTGAGTTTAAAATGACCCACAAAGCCCCCTAGCCTAGTACTTAACTCTGAAGAGGGTAAATTTAGGAAAATATTTGGTATGGAATATGTGAATTCAGTAGTAGGAACTTAACAGAATTTGCATATTATTCCCCAAGGTACAATAACTGGGCTAGGCCAAACAGAATTTTTATGTCACAGTAATATGTCCATTTAATTGATAACTTTGACACATACACCCAATAACTATTTCAGATCATGCATCAATAACAACTAAGATAAAAATGCAGGGTAATGAAGTAAAAATGAGACACTTGGCACTTCCACACCTACCTGTTAAAAAGAGAGGAATTTAAGGAATGGGTAGTGGAAATTATTCCAGAATTATTAGGGAAGATAGAAATTTCTTCAGAAATTATAGCTAGTGAGTGAAATAAATTGAAAGCGGAGTTTAAAAATAGGGTAGAAATAATCTAAAAAGACATATGGTTAAGAAGTAACAGGAATTATTTAGAGGGGATAACAAAGGTTAAAGTATTGCAGAATAAGGGGATTCTCACAGAACAAGAAGAGGCACAACTGCAGAGTGCTAAAAAGACAATAATGGAGTATTGTGATAACATGCATGAGTTTAGAAAGACTGCTGTTATGCAACTTTTTTTTTTTTTTTGTTAATAGCTCCAGAGTACAAAAACTTTTAGCACAATGACTTAGGCAACAAAAAATAGAAATGGTTGTTGCAAAACTTAGGGAGCCTATAACAAGAAAAATAACCAGTGATCCTGTAGAGGTATTATAGATATTTCGAAATTTTACGAAAATTTGTATCGAGCAGAAGAATTTAGAAATCAAGAAAGAGCACAAATGGAAATATTTATGGAAGCCAAGGTTAGAGGTAGATATGGTTCAACAATTAACAGTTAAGATAGAAGTAAATGACATAAAAACAGTGACATAATCAATCTGCAGGAAAGTCCCTAGGAATAGATGATATTCCTGTAGACATTTGGAAGCTAGGAGGCAAGTAAGTGATAAAGATCTGGAAGGTTTCATTTAACAGTATTTTAAAAGGAGGAGAAGTACCAACATCCTGGAAATAGTGGTGGTTGTAATACCTAAAGATGTTAAAGATCCATCAGATCCATATTCATATAAGCCCATTTTGATTCTAAAGTGTTTATGTCTATAATGGCTAAAAGAATGGCAAAGGTGATGCAAAATTGACAGATATGTATCAATGCGGTTTTGTGGAGGGGAATCAAACATTTGACAACATTAACAGAACAATGATGATCCAGAGGGAAGAATTTAAGAAAATGCCACTGTGTTGTTGGTGCATCTTGATGCAGAGAAAGCATTTTAAAGAGCAAGCTGGGATTTTATGAGTAGGGCAGTGGAACATTTGCATTCCCTGACTCAATAATAAAATTAATTAGGAGGATAGATGAGGACTCAGAAGTGAAAATTAAAGTTGGGTGGTCCTCTCTCATAAGTTCTGTTTTAACAAAGGAACCAGGCAGGGGGTGTCCTTTTTCCATTTGTTATTTGCATTATATTTAGAACCATTGGCAAAGAAAAGAAGGGACTCAGAAATTCAATGATATAATTGGTATGATAATCAAGAAAAGTTGGCTTTATTTGTAGAAGATATTATTTTGTATCTGACAAAATCAGAAAAGGACAGTTCAGTGTTGTAGAACATTTTGAGACAGTTTCAGATCTTTTCAGAATACAAAATTAATAAAGATAAAACAAAGAAAATAGCTGTAAACTAGGTACGCACACACACTCACATGGGTACAGCAATACCCATATTTATGGGGATATGATTAAACAAAGTACTTAGGGATATTGGTTAAAAGGGATTCTGTTATGGCAACTAAGGATATGTGGGAAGAAACTAAATAAAAGATAATATAAAAACTGAGAAATTGGAAGCACTGTCAAAGTGGAAAGTGATGATGAAACAGTGGGGAACTCCAAGGAGAGAATGTGATGTTGGATGCACATCCTTAAGGAGAATAACAATAACCATAC
This sequence comes from Protopterus annectens, assembly GCF_019279795.1. Taxonomy (NCBI): domain Eukaryota; kingdom Metazoa; phylum Chordata; order Ceratodontiformes; family Protopteridae; genus Protopterus; species Protopterus annectens. The sequence continues at coordinate 922,048,069 of NC_056727.1, read as the reverse complement.
ATAATATTATATTCATCAAGTAGCATAAAGTATTCAAATAACTAAGCCAACACAGGAGAAAGGAGATTCTGATGATAGGGATGACTCCAATTAGGGATGCAGAGAATAAGCGAGAGGAGGCGGCAATTTACTGGAGGAAACTTTTCAAGGAACCAAGGTATTGGGAGCAAATAATTAGAGAGGGAAAGGTAGTAGAATGGGAAGAGGCCAAGAATTTATTTGGACTGCAGGCTAGAGATTGCCTTCCCTATTAAGGATTGATATAAGAGTATAGGCAAAGAGAAGAGACCAGGGGGATCCTAAGTGGAAGACCAGCACTGGTAGAGTTTTTAGTAGAATCTAGAACAGAAGCTCCTGTTAAAAGGGATAATTAGTAGGGAATATAAAATATTGCATGATAACTATGGGAATCAATCAGAGGAGGTTAAAAGGGATTGGGAAGAGAGACTACATAAGTAATTTACAAAGAAATAAACCAAACACATATTATGGCCCCCAAATATGCAACAAAGTCTAGAAAATTTTCGGATTTTTGCTTGGAAGTGTTTGCATGGATACTTTTATTCCCTAAGCAGACAGCAATGAATGTTTAATCGGGTAGACTGCAAATGTTGGAGGTGTGATGGAGAAGAGATAGATATTTGGGAACATACCTTTTGGAAGTATAATGAGTTGGCAGACTTTAAATTCCCTGCTGACTACTCTGTCAGAAATACTAGGTGAGCAAACTGGTGTAACTAAGGAAATTATTTTTTTTTGAGCTGTGATACAGAATCTGAATTGCCTGGACACAGTAAGGCCTTGCTGAGTTTAATTCTGGTAGCTGTCAAAAAAAGCAATTACTAGAAAATGGAAATCAAAGTCTAAACCAACCATACCAGAAGAAGTGAATATAGTAACATAGATAAAATAAATGAAGTGGGATCTTTAGAACAGGAAAGGGCAGAAGCAAATTGTGAGCAAATTGGTGTAACTAATTAAATGATTTTTTGAGCTATGATACAGATTTGGAATTGTCTAGACATAATAAGGCCTTGCTGAGTCTAATTATGGTGGCTGCCAAAAAAGCAATTACTAGTAAATGGAAATGAAAGTCTAAACCACATTTACTAATATATGTGACTATAGTAACAAAGATAAAACAACTGGAACTGGGATCTTTAGAAAATGGAAGGAGCAAATTACATAGAAAAAAAATGGGAATTGTAGGTACAATATAGGCAGAGGAGGAATGAGGTTTAAAAGAAGGCAGGATTTGAATGATTATAACAACCACAAAGCCAGTAATTCCAAAAGGTTTATTAAAACAAAACTTCAAGATTCTCTAGCACCTTGCTCCACTGGCCTTTAAAGAGTTATCAAGCAAGTTAAAAACACATTGTTAAATATAGATTTCAACTAACACAGGTTGCAACTACATCTTTAAACGTAAATAATGCTCTCAGTATTACAGCAATAAAAATAATTTGATTTAAAAACAACATTATTAATTTTATTAAAAGTTCTAACTACATATTTACACATTGAACATTTACCACATGGCACCAAACCCATATCAAGTGGCTCAATGGGGAGTGTCACATCTGGTACAGAAAAATAACTATGAACAATTAAATCCTTAATACTGCTGCCTCTTTTAAATGAAAACTAAAAACAACTGAGCAGCGCAGTAACACAAGTACAATGTCCCTCTGTTAAAAATAAGTGTCTCAGTCTGATAACATAAACAAAACTCACTTTATTAAAACAACAAAGTTAGATTAAGCGCTTTCATCCACATCAAATCGTGGACTTCATCAGAATAATTCTAACCTCATTCTATTAATTTACATAATTATAGGGCTCCAATGGGATGCTAAAAACTATTAAAGTTAATTGACAGCATGCAGTTTTAAAAAGACAGAACCATGTCTGCTAATAACACCGTTTTAAAATAATCAAAGACCAATATCCTTGATTTGCATCATAAATGTTGTTTTTCTTTCAGATTTTCCCAGTTAGGGGTCACCACAGCAGAACTCCTGTCCGCTAATGATTGGCAGTCAATTTTTTATGGTGCCGAGGTGCCAGCCCAACACCCAACCTTTAACGAAGGCACGCCCAGTCACACATGTCTTTTGAATGCCACTCGACCGCGGGGAGGATATGCAGACTCCACACAGAAGGCACTCCAGCCGAGAATCGAACAGGAGAACCTCTTGCTGTGAGGCGACAATGCTACCGCTGCACCAATATGTTAAAAAGCTTAAAAATCTGAACTTAAATAAATACTGTGTTTTCATTATATCAGATATTGACACTAACAATGGGGTTAGATTGTAGATTAATTCTTTGCTGCACACGGGGAGCTGAATTTTTGTGTGCACATGGGTTAGGAGTTGTTTTTTATTAACTTTTTAACCATTATTAGTGTCAATATTTGATATAAGAAAAACACAGTAAGTTCAGATAGTTTTTATATGGATTTTAAGCTTTTTAACATACAATTTGATGTGGATGAAAGTGCTTAATCTAACTTTTGTTGTTTTAATAAAGTGAGTTTTGTTTATGTTATCTCACCGAGACGCTTATTTTTAACAGAGGGACATTATACCTGTGTTACGGTGTTGCTCAGTTGTTCTTAGTGTTATTTAGTTGGAGGAACATTTGGACATATATCTCTCTTAAAAGAAAGAAAATATTTTCCATGTAAAACACATGCAAAATCCTTATTTTTCAAAAGAAAACCCCAATAATAAATAATAATATCTACAATTTTGTGAGTAAGAACAAGTTACAAAATAAATATCCTTATGTAAACTTGTTTCCTGCATATATCCACCAACCTTCCTTTTTCTGTTATGTTGTACCATATTTGGTTGTTCACCTTCATAGACCATATCCAGAGCTTCTAAAATAATTTCTTCACTATATCCCTTTTGTTTAAGCATACAACACATTTTCAACAATTCCTTCTTAAAAGCCTCACTAACATTATATAACCTACTAATGCATAACAATTCTCCATTTGGCAAGGATCTTATCAAATGTGGTGGATGACAACTTTTGCCATCCAGAAAATGGTTACCAAATTCAAATTTCCTATGGACCTTTGTGTAAATCATACCCTTTAAATGGCCCTCCAATTCTGCATATAAAAATACAACCTTATTGCCTTGTTGAACACCATCAAACCGCAGGCCAAATCTGTTCCACTGTAACTCAGATGTAAAAGAATTAACTGAAGTTTGACCACTATCACACAAAAAATCAAATCATCTATAAATCTGAAATATTTAACCACATGATTTTTAAAAAATTCCAAATTATACAAATGCCATAATTCAAACAGACCCATAAAGAGGTTTGCAGACATGGGGGTAAAAGGTGTGTCCATGGCCGTCCCCTTAATTTGATGATAAATCTCATTATTGAATTTTAAAAAATTATGCGTTAAACAAAAATAAACAAAATCAATAATATAATCAGCCAAAGGAGAATCCCCCAAAAAATACTGTAAAGCTAGAGTACCAAAACAATGTTGAATAGTGGTATATAAACTTCGTACATCCACTGTTATCCAATATCTTTGACTTGTCCACTCTATCAATTTTATTTTGTCTAAAAAGTCAAAGGTATCTCTAATGTAAGAAGATATTTTTTCCACTGGGGATAACAAAAATGTACGTAACGTTACTCCTATAGTGCACAAAAAATAATTACTGGCTTTGCTGGCTGAGACTATGGGGCGTCCAGCTGGGTTTTCAAATCTTTATGGAGAGCTGACTTTTGTGCAGTCATAGGGAGCATTACCCTTTAAAGTGCTTTGTGCATATCAGGTGCATACATTGATACATAATTGAGTTCACAGCCATTCTGTCTGTGTATTATATAATTAAATGTCTGTTTTCTGTTTCATCTTATACAGGCATATGGCACACAAGAAGAAATCTGTACCCTGCAAGCCACCATTCATTGATACAGAAAATAAGGTCATTATCCAGGCCTTACATTGCCATGGGGCTTTTCTCTTAGGGAGAGGTACAGGTGACCAGTTTGTCTGTGAGAAGATACTGCAGCAGGTAGTTGATGGCATCAATGCTGTTGGAGAACATAGGAGAAGTTACTCCCAGATACGATATTGGGTGAGTGATCTGATAACCTCTACTTACCATAGGATGGTTGTAGTTGCCCAGGAACAGATGGCTACAGGAGGTGGTCTTGCTTTCGAACCACCACTAACTGAAACAGAGGTGTTCTTGTCCACTATCAGAGATCCAAATAGCTTGGCAGAGGGTTCACACAGAATCCTTAATGTTGGTGTTGATGTGCTAGACCAAGCCAGAGTGTCTTGAGCATACCTTCCAGGTATGCCAAATGCAAGTGTCATTATTATATCTTTATATGTGTATAGCTTAGATGTCTGATATACATATATATATGTGTGTGTGTGTGTGTGTGTGTGTGTGTGTGTGTGTGTGTATATTATATATATATATATATATATATATATATATATATATATATTATATATATATATATATATATATATATATATATATATATATATATATATACATATACATATATATATACATATACATATATATATATAGATATATATATATAATATATAATATATATATAATATAATATATATATATATATATATATATATATATATAGAGAGAGAGAGAGAGAGAAAGGCAGCGATGTGTGAGTCAGACACCACAGTTCTAGAGACATAGAAGAGGGTGTTTGTTGGGGGGATCCAACTGTTCACTATATTTTTTTAGAGACCATTCTTAATCTGCACCTGTAAAGAGGATTATTTTTTTTTTCTTGTTTCATTTGCATTATGACACTTATCAGACTTCTTTCCTTTTCCTTCCTCACATGCAGGCAGGATTATTGGCTGCCAGCTCACCTGCACATGGTAAGCACATATTGGGTTATTGTTATTATTGTATATAAGTAGATTCAGGTCTATATAAGAGTAAAATCTGTGTTGCTTTAGCATCTCTTAGAGTTTATCATAACTTTCACATAAGAAAATATGTGATCAATTGCATTCTCTGTTTCTTTGTTTGTTGTGTTTATTACTTTTTATCATAGATGATCCTGACAGTGGAACTATGGAACTTCTACCACCTGATATCAAAGTATCAGTTACCTCTGATGATGATGGTGGTAATGAAGAGCTACAGTCTGGGGGTGCATAGGGTCAATCTGACACATTTGGTTGTGGCTCCAACATCCCCTGCCCATATTTCTGACACAGCCAGTATGTCTACACATACCCATGACACGGAGACCTCATATATAGGACCGGTTGAGGGTGACACAGCTGAGCATGATAGTGTGGTTACTCCTGCTGCAGAACTAGTAGATTCTCCCTGTAGCCATCATGAGGGTGAAGTGCCACACAGGAGGTTTGGTCCAGGTGCTCAGAGGAGACCTGCTGTCCACTCTCTTGATGATACTGTATTATTAGGTGCCACCAGATGTATGTGTATGACTATAGTGGAGACACAGATATATTCCATTAGGGTCTCAGAAGAGTTATTGTGAGTTCTAAACATCATGCATTCTAATGTGTGTGACTCCCTGAATCATGTGGGTGACTCCTTTGACAGGATGAATGACACTGGATCAGGCAGTGTCTGTGAAGAAATGCCTGTTGGGGTAGGGTGAGCATCCATGCAGCCAGAGGGCCACTACATCTTCTGGTATTAGCAGACATGGCCATGTAAGATCCCGCTCCAGTAGTGACACTACGTTCACTGATCCATCAGTGACTGCAGTGTCCACACCCAGATGTGGTAGGCCACAGGGTCATGGTAGTGGGCATACACATGAGGAGAGTTCATCCAGTAGACATCACTCACATTTAGGTAGCACCTTAACTTCTAGCCAGGGCCGTAGATGTAGCAGTGTGACTCCCGGCAGAGGTGGTTCTCGTGGTTGGGGGTTGGGACAGTAAACTGACAACTCTACCATGCACAGCTCATACCTGTCCAAGATGTCAGGATATAGTGCTAGCACAGTGCTTGATTGTGTTCATGCAGACACACCCATGTTGAAAAAAATTCACTTGCCCATACCACTGCATACACATGCAAGCTATCTAAGCAGTACTGTTGAGTGCTATGCATCTGTTATTACTGGTCCTGGACATTGTATACTCTGATCAATACAAGTGCTTCTTAATTGCACACACTCACTTCTTTGGTGTCAGCTTTGCCCTCCTACCACCCCTACCCCCTAACCCACCCTGTAGAAATGATGATGACTGTGCCCTGCCCCTTGCACATGTCTTTGTAAATTAGGGTTGCATATATGGCTGATGTACACAGTGGATAGATAATGCATGCTTACTGACAAGCTTGCATTTCTCAGTTTGTATTGCAGAAGATTTTTATTTATTGTTCCTACTCATCTGTGAATGATTGCTAATATAATTGTTGAACCTCATTGTATGTCAGTTGTTTTAGTAAATAAAGCAGTGGAAGTATTAGGTACTTCAGTCTTGCTTCTTGGTATAGTTCTGCAAGTGAGGGTATAATTCACATGTCTCATGTTTTATAGACAGTGGTCAATTGAAATGCTTAATGCACAGTACTGGGTCTAATACATAACTGTATATTACAAAACTCTGACATAGGAGATATTACTGACATAACTATACACCTCAGACAAATACTTTGATTAGGGGCATATACATATTTCCATTTGAGAGTAATCAATTGTATAAATATTTTTTTTCTTTTCAGGTTCCACATTTACCTTGTTATTACTGCAGGTAACATTTGTGTCCTTGGGGGTTGGTCCTGTCTGATGCTACCATAGCACAGCCATTACATGGTTAAGTAAAGGTTGTGGAGTTTGACAGGAATCGGTTTTCCTATCTGTATGTGCATGGGATCTTAAGCTTTGACCTAGATAGTGACTGTGTGTGCTATCCTTTGCTTTTTACCCAGAGCTAGGTCATATAAGTTCATAGGTTCATAGATTAGTACTAGGCTAACTGCCCTTGTGGGCCATTTTAAGCCTAGCCAATTATCCCCATGGGAGAATCAAACCTTGCACCTTGTGTCTGTAAGGTAGACACCTTAACCATTATGCCAACATATAGACATTGCACACACCTACATCTGCCAGCACCATCTGCAGCTGGTGGTTCTTCCTCAGACTCAACTATATCTGCTGCTGCTGCTGACCCTGCCTGTGGTCCTTGCAACTGTGATCTTGCCCCTTGCTGTCCTTGTTGAAGATGTTTCTTGACAATTATATTATGTAACGTGGTATAGACTGTAAGTATTTTGGCACAGGTGCCTGGGTCGTACTGCATTGCACCACCTGATTTGTCTAGACACCAGAACCTTAAGCAAGCCAAACATACATTTTATGATTTTCCTAGTTTGAGCATGGGTCTGATTGCATTCTTGCTCAGTAGGCTTGTGTGGGTTTCTCATGGGTGTCATGAGCAAAGGGTCAACTGCATAACCAACATCTCCTACTAAATGCTTTTGAGGAATGTCACCCCAAGCTAACCTGTTTATAACTCGCAGGTGTGTCATATGTGTGTGTCATGCAAACTGCCTGGGTTACCTACACAGACATTGTAGATGATCCCTTGGACATTACAGACAACCTGTCAGTTTATAGAGTGGAAATCTTTTCTGTTGATGTAGCTCCTTTTCTGTTCTCCAGGTGGGGCTGTTATTTCTATGTGTGTACAATCTATGGCTCCCAACAATTCAGGGAAGAGTAGTACTGCACATAATTCCTACACGATTCATGCTCTCTCCTGTAGGGCTAGTGGGAAACAGATGTATGTAGTAGCATTACATTTAAACTCTGATGAAATATTCTTGAGGTTAATGCCTGTGACACCCAAAATATATCCCTTGTGGGTTTCTGGAAAGCACCAATAGCTAGTATACATAATGCTAAACATGCATTTGTTTCCACTGGAATGGGTTTTCCATGATTTCACTGGGGCCTGAGATGTGGGCGACAGAGGTTGCATATTTCCTCTAGTGTTTCACTGTCCACCCTGTATCTCTCAGCAGCAATTTCTATGTTATGCAGTCCATAATTCCAATGGTGTATAAACACTGTTCTTCTTCTTCTTCTTACCCAAGGTCTGGAAGCATCAGCAGTATCCTGATTTAAACCCTGTTGTAAATACAGCATAAAATAGCAGCTGAAACCCCTAACATGCATTTTTAAGTATCATTGTGCTTTATTCCAAAGACCCACGGTGGTGGTGCTGCGGTAGTGTTGTCGCCTCACAGTAAGACGCTGTCCGGTTCGATTCTCAGCTAGAGCATCTTCTGCGTGGAGACATGCGTGAATGGGCGTACCTTCGTTGAAGCTTGTGCATCAGGCCTGGCAAGCCAGTATGTAAAACTCAACTGCCAATCATTAGCGGACCGGAGTTCCTCTGTGGCATCCCCTAACCGGGAAAAGCCGAAAGACACAAACATTGTGCTTTATTCCAAAGAGTTCTGGTGTACAGGGCAAAATCCTACACTGAGTGTACACACTTTTTGTATAGCTTCCTGAATATCTCCACCATATTGGATTGGTTAATTAGCATGTACTTCAGCTCTTTCTTATGCTGTCATTAGCATATTCTACTGTTTCTCTTTGCTTGGTGTAGAGCCGTTTAATGAATACCAAAAAGCACACTATTGTGTTGACGGCACAGCAAGCTGCCAACATGATAGCTAATGAATCCAGCCCATTGAGTTTTTCAACTTAAATGTAAGCATTGATTAGATTGTGTATTAGTTTATTGTTAAAAATGTACAATTGTCACTAAAGGGAAACAGCACTACAGCAACCAGTGCAGTTATTAGAGGGAATCATGATTGCACAATATGTATAGTGACTGCTCTCCTGTCCTGTAATAAAATAATTTTGTAAATAAAAACAAAGAATTTGGACACAATTCACACTCCTCAGATATGGGGATCAAGTGGTATACAGCTGCTGCAGTGTCCCTGGGACTCTGTACTTTTACATCATTCCCACAAGCCATTCGAGGGTACATAGCAATATGATCTCACCAAGTTCACAAAGCATGTGTAAATAGTACTGGAAAACAGACATGCTCCATCCAATATTTGTGTAAGAACAAAGAGATGATCCATATTAGTCCTTCTGAATCAGAGGCTTGGCTATTAGATGAAGTCACTGATGCAGTAACCCAACACATGTTTTTCTAAGAAGGCTGAGAAGTGTGATTCCTCTCCTTTAAAGTAGTCTTTCTGAAGATGCCTACACCTACAAAAAGCAGTTTTGTTCCCTTACTATTTTGTCTTGTATTACAATGTTGCAATATATAGTTAATCTAGCTCATATCTGTCTGTTTATCAAAGAGGCTTATTCTAGTGTTTAACAGTACACTGCTTGTATCTGTCTATATGTACTCAAACCATCTACTTACAGGTACTTACTATGCTATTTATCCATGAGGCTGTTAAGAAGATTAGCTGTGCATGCCCATGAAGGTATTAGCCCTTGTAATTTATGTACAAATAATGCAAAACAAGGAAGGACATTTACATATTACCCGTATCCATAATGGTCAAGGGTGCTAAACCAAAGGGGAATTTGCAGTTTCCCATAGATAATTTGCAATTTCCCATCCATTGTCTGTACAGTATAGATGGATAACTATCAATCCACTCATTTTCTAAAATGCTTGCCCTAATGAGGATCACAATAGTAGGAATCTCAGCATGGTAAACCTGACTTCCACATCACTAGCAATATTCTTCAGCTCACCCTGTGGGATCCCCAGGTATTTCCTAGGCAAGCTGAACGACATCTCTCTGGCGTGTCCTGTGTCTACCTTCTGCCTCCACCTAGTCACTACAAACCCAATGAACTACCTGCAGGAGGTGCCTGGGGGCATGCTTACTAGATGCACATTGTAGCTGGTACACTTCCTACAGGAGATGTCTGGGGGCATGCTCACTAGATACACAGTCTACCTGGTACACGTCCTATAGGTGGTGCCTCGGGACATATGCCCAGACTACCTGGTACACTTCCTACTGGGGGTGCTTGGGGACATGTGTGATGCCCGTGCACTGGCCCAGTAATCAAGGAGCCTCAATCCTCACCACTAACACCAGTGATGGGCACCCACATTGGGAAGGATAATAAATACACACACATAGTAAAGTACAATTTCCCTTAAGAGCACACAGAGATCACAGTCAGTCTGGGGCTGGTTTCTCCCTTTCTCTCCAAATCCCCAATAAAACTCCCCACTGGCACAGCTATAGGGTCCAGATCTCAGCCTAGTGGTCAAGCTAAAGCCTCCAGCACCCTCCCTGTCCAACCAGTGCTTCGTTTCCCTGCCAAAGTAGCGGAAAAACACACTTTGAGATATGAGTTACATACAAACATACAGATGCTCCTGGTGAAGGCTGGCACAGGTTCTCCAGCTATGCCTCCTCCTCTGCCAGGCTATAAGGTAGAAATCACTGCCACCAACCACTAATATCAGCTACTAATAAGGCCCTTACTAAAGGGTGTCCAATTATTACTGTGCAATATTATTATTCAAGTGGTAAGTGTAACTGAACAGCAAGGCTTATCGTAGTGGCTTAGTACAGTATCACTTTATACATGCAATGCACTCTACAGCTTAAATTATCTCTACACAAAACAGCCACGGTTGAAAGGTTCAAAAATATTTAATAATAAATAATAAAACCATAAGACAATACTTCTTACTACACAGTGCTAGTCAAGAGTTCAGAGATCAAAGTAAAATCCTTAAAATAATACAGTAGAAAAGTTCTAACATCAGTACAGAAAATAATTAGTCTAATTTTCCTATTTCCTAGCTATTTCTAAGAGTAAACACAGTTCTAAAATAAACTTACATATAGAGCAAGGCAGTGCTGGTGATGTTGTCAAGTTCTGAAGACAAATGCAAAATGCCCTGAGTGTCTCTCTCTCTCTCTCTCTCTCTCTCTCTCTCTCTCTCTCTCTCTCTCTCTCCTTAAATTGATAATACAGTACAGAAACTCAGAGTTTAGCATCCCTTTTGATCTTGCACCTGGTCAGGAAGCTATAGCAATAAAAGACATTATACATGGAAATTCTAGCAATTAACTCTGGTCTCAAAACAATAGCAAGAATTCCTTCATTCAGACATCTCGGCTCCAAGTTTTGAGATCAGTTATAAAATGCTTGATTTATCAGCTTTTCTTCAACAGAGTGCAATGTGGTTACATTTTTGAAGTTCAACATTTAACACCGTTTTCTTCCATTTAAAAGAACAAGCATGTGGCTTATATTAATATTTACAAATGAGAGAACTATCTACAAAATTCTAGCTAGCTAGGTGGGCAGCCTTAACATATCTTCACAGCATGCTTACCAGATACAGAAACTACCTGCTATACTTCCTGTAAGAGGTGCCTATGGACATGCTCACTAGATGCACAGACTACCTGGCATTCTTCTTGTAGGAGGTGCCTATAAATGTCCTCACAAGATGCACAGACCACCTGGTAAACTTCTTGTAGGAGGTCCCTGGGGACATGCCCACTAGATGCACAGACTACCTTGTACACTTCCTGTAGGAGATCCCTGGGGACATGGTCACTAGATGCAGAGATTATCTGGTATAATTCCTGTAGGGGGTGCTTGGGGGAATGCTCACTAGATGCACAGACAATTTGCTACACTTCCTGCAAGAGGTGCCTATGACCATGCTTACTAGATACAGAGACTACCTGGTACTCTTCTTGTAGGAGGTGCCTATAAACATCCTCACTAGATGCACAGACCACCTGGTAAACTTCCTACAGGGGGTGCCCGGGGAGATGCTCACTAGATGCACAGACTACCTTGTACACTTCCTGTAGGAGGTGCCTGGTGACATGGTGCCTAGATGCAGAGACTACCTGCTACACTTCCTGCAAGGGGTGCTTGTGGGAATGCTCACTAGATGCACAGACAGCCTGCTACACTTCCTGCAAGAGGTGTCTATGAACATGCTCACTAGATGCACTGACCACTTGGTAATTTTCCTGTTAGGGGTGCCTATGGACATCCTCACTAGATGCACAGACCAACTGGTAAACTTCCTGCAGGATGTGCCTAGGGACATGCTCACTAGATGCACAGACTACCTTGTATACTTCCTGTGTGAGGTGCCTGGGGACATGCTCACAAGATGCACAGACCACTTGCTAAACTTCCTGCAGGAGGTGCCTGGGGACATGCTCACTAGATGCACAGACCACCTGGTACTCTTCCTGTAGGAGGTGCCTGAGGACATGCTCACTAGATGCACAGACTACCTTGTACACTTCATGCAGGAGGTGCATGGGGGCATGCTCACTAGATGCCCAGATTACACGGTACACTTCCTGCAGGAGGTGCATGAGGACATACTCACTAGATGCCCAGACTACATGGTACACTTCCTGCAGGGGGTGCTTGGGGGCATGCTCATTAGATACACAGACTACCTTGTACACTTCTTGAAGGAGGTGCACAAACTATCTCACAGCTGACTCCTATTGACTTGCATAAAGCAGCTCTACTCAGAAACCCTCTTGGTTTACCAAGCACTGTATTCTGTCATGGAGAGTAAGCCCTAAGTTGCTGTGAAGGAACCTCATTTCCATTTCTTGTATTTACAGATTTATCTTTTTTTCAGTTCTCAAGTTCCATGACCATAGGTGAGAATGGAGCATACCCTGACAAATAAACTGAAAACATCATCTTATAACTCATTTCTTGAATTGCCACCTCATTCTGTAGTGCTGCTACTGCTTTAGCCGTCTACCTGCTTGACAGTCTTCTGATTCCCCCACCCCTTGTGACAACCCCCTAAAATATGTAAGCTCCTCAAAGTGACCACTCCATGTATCTGTAAACCCTAAACACACATATTCATCATGGCTTACTTACCTCTAGTACGATATCCAGTAGCTGGTACCATGCATATATCATTCCACTTCCAAAAATAACAAGACACAAATCTCTTATAGATTTTTAGATCTCAGCTAAAATATTTGAGAAAGATTTTTTATGAGCAACTATTAGAATACATCCCTAAATATGACATTTTTATTTGCAATCTGGATGATTTTAGGCCAGGATACATCACCTTTAGGAGACTTTTTTAACAAACAGCATTTATGACACAACAGAGAAAAGACAGCTAACAGGATCCTTACACATAGATTTTAAAAGGGCATTTGAGACTGTAGAGCATTGCCTCTTACAAGGCACATTTGTACACTCAGGCTTCAAAGGACATGTCATCAGACAGTTCCCTTCTAATCGAACAGAACAATTACTGTACAGAATATCAATACTATCTTGCAGTTAGGCACATTTCAAGCCAGAGTGTCCCAAGGCTCCATCCTTGGTGAACAGTTATTTTATTTATTCATCAACATCTTGAATGGAGACCTCCCAAAAATAAATGCCACACAATATACAGATAACATAATATTCCTCAAGTCAAACACCTTTACTTCAGCTCCAAAATTATTATTTTTTTACACTGGAATTGGCCTCCTGAGAAGAAACTCATCATAAACTGCAATAAGACAATAATAATGATATGTGTGGTGAAACAAAAAATGGCAAATTGCTGTTGGATCACAGTAATGGACCCACAGGATACTCACCTTAAACTGCTTCAGCACGTAAGTATTTAAGCCTCACATTTAACATCACCTAACATTCACCCCACATGCAGATCAGATGGTCATGCAGGGCCTTAATAGCAGCTGAAATATGTCTATAAATTTAACCATCAGTATAGGTGCTGTCATACTTAAATGAGATAACTGTTTCCCAGTAGATGTACTAAACTGTCCTTCAAATAATGAAACTCTACAAACAAAAGAAATAAAATGCCACATGATTTCCTTATCTCACACCAGAAAGTACCACTGTCTGTCCCTGAGAATATGTGATTGACTCCCAACTGCAGCAAGGCGCTTCCTGTACTAAACTCATTAAGTTACAAACTACTGTACTGTAGCCACAGTCCCACTTCTAGCACAAATGTATCTGTAACATCGATCTCCTACTCCATACAGGCAACTACTGAGCAAGCTGCCTCCCTATACAGACCAAATTTCAACCTTTGTGAAGGATAAAAGGATTTTGATAAAACAGTAACTTCTGCCTAGAACTCATTGCCGCATAATATTAGGAATTCTAGTGACTTTTTAATCTTTAGGGAGAGAAAAATGAAGCTGCACCTAAAAGAAAAAGAAAACTGCACATATGACAATAGATAAAAAATGCTCAAGCACCAAGACTGATATTGTAACAACCTTAATCAAAACTCCTTAAAGACTCACTTAGAATAAACTCAAACAGTACTGCCTGTCGCAGAGATCCTTTAATAGGGTCTACTTTGTAAATGTTCATTATAAGTAAATCCATGCTTAAATGTGTTGCCACCCTGCTAACGTGCGTGCTTTACTGCAACAAAATAGCCATCTCTGTTGATGCAGAGGGACAACGCTCTGACATTGAACAAGGTGACTTGATTCAGTTAACGACTCGGATAACTGCTGTTGCTGGTACAGGGCAGGAGAGGAGTGGTGTGGCTTTGCTGGGTCACCTCACGTCAGGGGAAGGACATTGGAATGCATGGCCAGAGTGCACATTCCAGTACATGAATTGCCTCTGGAGACTGGAGACCCCACAGGATGGGATCAGGGCAGTCCAGAGAGATTACATTATTCTTAGAAGACAGTATTGCTTCCTCACTGATGCCCACTTTTTGACAAATACTGGTAGTGTTATTGGGCATGTGCTGTAGGATTAGGGTCATAAATAGAAAAAAAAAACAATCCTTGATTGCTGACTAAATGATGCCCCTTCTTGGTCATCTCTTACCCAATGTGTATGAAACATAAATGGCCTAGATGTCCAACAGAGGGACTCATATCAGCTAGTAGCAGGGGCAAAAAGGTCCAAACCATAATAAATACAAACACAACATAATGGCTTAGTAATGTTACTGTAAAGTAAATGGTTGTTTCAAATTTCAATGTCCCCTTTAAAAAATATTAAGATCTCAAATGTATAAGGTGTACAATTTGCAAACTATATAAGATCATATATGTAAACAGTTGTCACTGCCTTTGGCTAGAGTTGTGGCTGAAAGGCGTCCTTGGACCAGCCCACTTACATTGTTAACAAAGAGAAAGAAAGAAAAAGGAAGAA
Source organism: Protopterus annectens (assembly GCF_019279795.1). NCBI lineage: Eukaryota > Metazoa > Chordata > Ceratodontiformes > Protopteridae > Protopterus > Protopterus annectens. The sequence continues at coordinate 922,032,850 of NC_056727.1, read as the reverse complement.
ATAAACCAAGGAAGAAAGGAAACATACCCTTGGTGAAATCCTAAACATACTGTGAGCCCATTTGACTTAACCTCAAAGGTGAAGGTGCAACTCTCATCCACAAATGCAGAGCTGCAGTGCCATACAGCAATAGCACCGTGACTCCATACTGATGTAATATCTCTTGCAAGACATTTTGGTGTACAGCTTAACATACTTTCTCAAGTTTGACAAAACTCATGTCACCATAGTAGTAAATGTCCATAATCCATATAATATCTCTGCAAAGATACAAAGTTGAGTCTTTATTCCATGTACTGGATGGAATTCATTACTTTTACTGAACCAGTGGCAAATCTATCAGATAAATACTTATTTCCGGCATCATAGCACAGATGTTTCCGGGGGTATATAAACTCAAATAACAAAAGGCTGAAAAATCATGTTTGATGCAGTACATGCTAAAGAGGAAATTAAAAAAAGTTTGTCCAACAAAAAGTCAGCTGTAAAAACAGTAGGAGATTCTGCTTCTTGTTCTTCATAATAAAGACCACAGAGAGACTGTGCCAGTGAAACATTTTCCAATGTTTCAATGCAAAATGCTTGAGAGGAGAAGAAAAAAAAGCATAAGAGTTGAATAGAAGAATTAAGAATACATTGGAAATGAAGCAGAGACAGGATTTGGGAGATGGAGATGAACAGGAATAAAACTAGTAACTTAGAAATTGAGAAATGTGGGATTACAAAACAATAATTGTATTTGTGAAACATGACAGAACAAGAAAATCTTGAAATATTGGACTTTCTTGGCTTTGTTAAACTTGTAGGAGATTCTAAGGCATATGCCCTACTTCATATCATTAATGTTCAGAAAAATACTCAGGAGAGGGGAAGAGGAGGGAGAAAGCTAACTGTAAATAAAACTTTTTTTTTTCTTAAAGGTAATATTTTTATAGTGCATGATTTTCTTTGCATGCTATAAAGTAAAGTTTTCTCGGTTATTTTTAAGGGTAATGGGGATATTAATGTAAAAACGTGGTCCTGTTTCTTTTTGTTTGCTTTTTTTGTCTTTCTCCCTTCTTTTCTCTTTTTCCTTGTTTGCTTTTAAGAAATGAAGGCACTGCGATGTAAAAATAGAAGAAAAGTCTGGTCAAAAGAACATGACAAAAGAAAAATTGATGTACTTCTTCTTATTCTTGCATAGCAGAATGACTGGATTAAGGCTCTTAGCTTGACCTAGCAACAAGTTTTAAGAGAAGGCAAGCAAATTAAAAAGAACATTGAATATTATAAAGCTTTTTTTCTAGCAAATAAAAGTATGCTTAGTAGCAACTCTGTATCTGGTCCTCATATCTCCATGGAGACAATCTGATAAAGAGAAATGGCTGGGAGATAATGTTTACTGAAAGCATTCAAGTGTTTTCTCAGCTGGGAGAGCTATACAGATAAGATAAAACCAGACAGCACTTAGTAGAAGCACAGGCTGTACCATGCATCTTAGCATGAGTAAGATTTATTTTCAGTTAACCCAAGTCTGTGAGTGTGGCGGTCAGTTTGGGACACACATTCCTATTAGGAGGGTAAAACTTCAATATTTGAAGATGTCCATAGTTTTGTCTGTTAGTAGTAAGTTCATTGGTTTTAGGGGGTACTGGAGTGTTTTTTGTTGTTGTCATTGTTTGATGGCTTTCAATAAAACAAAAAACGTTTATAAGATGTGAAATAGGCTAAAATGGATATGACAAGAAAAAAATGTATAAGTGATCAACTTGCCAAACAGTGTATGCATGTAACACAAAAGCTGGAACTAGACACAACAAAAAAGCTCTTACACATAAAGGGTGGGAATGATAAATGTTTAACACAGTTATGCTTTCTTAGGTTCATAGGTTCATAGTTTGGTACTAGGCTATCAGCCCTAGGACCTATACAATCCTAGCCATAACAATTCCCTGGCTATTTCTTCCCACACTATTTACTTCCCTGGACCCCTGTCTAGCAAGGTGACTGACGTGATACCCGGGGTGAATTTCCTTTCTCCCATCCAATCATCAAGGTTCCTTTTGAAGAGGATTGGATGGGAGGAAAGAAATTCACCCCAGGTATCACATCAGTCACCCTGCTAGACAGGGGGCCAGGGAAGTAAATAGTGTGGGAAGAAATAGCCAGGGAATTGTTATGGCTAGGCTTGTATAGGTCCTAGAGTTGATAGCCTAGTACCAACCTATGAACCTATGAACCTAAGAAAGCATAACTGTGTTAAAAATGTATCATTCCCATTCTGTAATGTCAATGGTCTCACAGATAAATGCAAAAAAAGAAAGAGTAGAGAACTATATCAAAACAAATCTAGAGTGCAAATAGCAATGCTACAGGAGACACACTTGTAAAGAACTGAACATATGAATTTGGCAAAGAAAGGGCTTTAGGATGATTATTCAGTGGAATACCTGGGACAAAGGAAAAGAGGAGTACTTATATTAATTGCAAGATGAGCTCCAATAGTAGAAGAAGAGGATAAAAAGATAATACTGGTAAATTTGTAGTACTAAGATGCTACTGGCAAGGGAGGAGGATTACACAGTCATGTATTTATATTCCACCTAAACCTGCTATAATGGAGCTTTAGAAAATTCTGGGAGAATTAATGCAATTCTTCCTCTGCAGGCTCTGGCTCACCCTTTACCCTCCCCTTTCATCCCCACACAATCTCTCAGACCTGTTATAACATACTTAACTACCTCACTTCATCTCAACTCCAAATACATATCCAATTGATTTACACCTAGCTTTCTTTCACTACCACATATACTACTCATTCAGTCTCCTCACTTACTCCTCTATCTTCCCCTTCCATCCCATTAGCCCTTCTAGCTTGTTCCACCTTCATGTGGAGTATCTGATTTATATCTGTTTGAGTTTAGTGCAATATTTGTATATAAGATTTAGGTATATGATTTTAGAACAGGATCTATTTGAGCTTAGTACTATCTGTATATACATCCTACCTTTATTCCCAGCCTCTAGCTAGATATTGGTATATCTGTTCATTGCTATGTTTTATAGGGTCTACTTGAAAACACCGACATGCCAAAACACTGACGACAAGAACACCGAGACCGGAAGATCAACAACTGAGATGACCGACAGTTTAAAAGCACGAAACTTCACATGCCCGACAAACCACAATCCCCAAAATCAACAAAACAAAACAAATACCTTTTCGGAAAAACACACACACAACACAAGCACACCAAAAACCTTACAAACCTACACTAAACCTTACATACACAACTATCTATGCACTAACCTTAACCCAAACTCTAACCCTAAGGTCTGTCACTATCGCACACTCACCTAACCCGTGCCCTAACCCTAACTCACTTAACCCACCCCAACCCTAAAGTCTGTCACTATCGCATGCTTACCTTACCCGCACCCTAACCCTAACTCACTTAACCCGCCCCTAACGTTAGAGTCTGTCACTATCGCACACTTACCTTAACATGTCGGTGTTCTCAGTGTCGGGCTTTTAAACTGTCAGTCATCTCAGTTGTCGATCTTCCAGTCACGGTGTTCTCGTTGTCAGTGTTTTGGCGTGTCGATGTTTTCAAGTAGACCCATTTTATATTGTATGTATATCTAATGTTTGCTGCAGTGTGTATTATTTGCTACTGTATGTATATTCAATTGTTCTTCATGTAATCTACTGCTCATTTGTTGTTCTATGGAGCTTTTCTCCCCCGGGCCCCCGCTCAAAAAGGACCTGTGTCCAGTTGGAATTTTCTGGTAAATAAATAAATAAATAAATAAAATAGCCATCTGTCAGCAAGGAATATTGTTTATAATGGGGACTGGAATTGGATTTGCAGCAGTGAATATGCATCTGGGGTGGGCAGAAGGGAAAATATAACAAAGGAGGGTAGATGTTTGAAGAAAGTTATGAAAATATTTTGGCATGGAAGATTTGAATTCAGTACTATGAGTTTGGAGTGAATTTGCATATTATTCCCCAAGATACAAAACTGGGCTAGGCTAGACATAATTTACACTTCACAGGAACATGTGCATTTAATTAAAAGTCTTCATATTTACCCAATAATTATTTAAAATCATGCACTAATAATAATTAAAATAAAAACAGAGGGTAATGAAATAAAAATGAGACACTGACACTTTCCCACCTATCTGTTGAAAAGAGAGGAATTTAAGGAATGGGTACTGGAAATTATTCAGGAGCTATTAAAGATGATAATTTCTTCTAAAAATATAACTAAGGGGTGGGATAAAATTAAAGTGGAGTTTAAAAATAGGGTCGAAATAAAAGAAAGGGAAATATGGTTAAGAAGTAACAAGAATTATTGAGAGGGACTGACAAATGTTAAAGTATTGCAAAATAGGGGGAGTCTCACAGAACAAGGAGAGGAGTAACTGCAGAATGCTAAATAGAAAATAAGAAATTACCTTGATAATATGCATGAGTTTAGAAAGACTACTGTTAAGCAACTGTTTTTTGATAATAATTCTAGAGCACAAAAACTTTTAGCATAACAACTCAGGCAACAGAAAGTATAAAGGCTTTCACCAAGCTTAGGGAGCCTACAACAAGGACGATAACAAGAGATCCTGTAGAGGTATTAGAAATATTTTGAAAAGTCTATGAAAGCCTTTATAAAGCAGAGAAATATGGAAATCAAGAAAAGGTACAAATGGAAATGTATATGGAAGAATTAAAAATGCCAAGGTTAGAGGTAGATGAGGCTCAACTCCTTACAGTTAGGATAAGAGGAGATGAGATAAAAATGGTGATGTATAACCAATCCATAGGAAAGTCCTCTGGAATAGATAGCATTCCTATGGAAGTTGGAATCTAGGAGGGAAAAACTGATAAAGATCTGGAAGGTTTTGTTTAACAGTATTTTAAGAGAAAGAGAAGTACCAACATCCTGGAAGAAAGCGGTGGTGGCTGGAATACCTAAAGAGGGTAAAGACCCATCAGATCCATCTTCATATATTTCAATATTAAACCATGATTATAAAGTGTTTATGTCTATAATGGCTAAAAGAATGACAAATGTGTTGCAAGAACTAATAGATATGGAGCAGTGTGGTTTTGTGGAGGGGAGGCAAACATTTGACAACGTTAACAGAACAATAATGATCTAGCAGGAAGCATAATGTAAGAAAATACCACTCTTTTTGGCTGGTCTTGATGCAGAGAAAGTATTTGACAGAGTAAGGTTGATTAGGAAGATATATGAGGGAACAGAGGTGAAAATTAAAGTGTGTGAGTTCCTCTCTGATACTTTCTGCCTGAGCAGAGGAACCAGGCAGGGGTGTCCTATTTCCCTTTTGTTATTTGCATTATATTTAGAACCATTGGCAAGGACAATTAGGGACTCAGAAATTCAAGGATATAATTGGTGTGGTAGTCAAGAAAATCTGTCTCTATTTGCAGATTATATTATTTTATACCTGATAAAACCAGAAAAGGGCATTTCAGTGTTGTGGAACATTTTTGAGACAGTTTCAGATCTTTTTAGGATACAAAATTAATGAAGCTAAAACAAAGACAATAGCTCTAGATTATGTACCGACACATGAATTGGTTCAGCAATATCCATATTTATGCAGACATGACAAAATGAAGTACTTAGGAGTATGGATTAAGAATGATTCTGGTGTGGCAGCTAAGGATATGTGGGAAAAGTGTAAACAAAAGATAATACAAAAACATAGAAATTGTAAGCTCTGTTATATGGATATGGGTAATAAGATACAAGCAGTTAAAATCTTTTTAGTCCCTTTAGTCTTATACACAGGTCAGGCATGTTTTTATCAACCAGAGGAGAAGTTGTGGATAGCAATTAATAAAGAGGTGAAAGATTTTATCTGGGAGGTGAAGATGACAAGTGTCAAGTGAAATATGCTGATTCTTCCAGTTGAACAAGGCAGTTTGGGATTTCCCGGCTTGAAGGCGTATTTCAGAGCTACACAGTTAAGGCTCCCATACATAGCACAAGCAGAAACTATAATTCAAAGTGGAAATGGGATGACGATGAAACAGGGGAAGTTCAAGAAACAAGGAAAGACTTGTATTTTGGATGCAGATCCTTTAGGAGAATAACAAGAACCATGCAGAGTATTATATTCATAAAGTAGCAGAAAGTATTCTAAGAACTAAGCCAACATGGGAATGGAGAAAGGAGATTCTGCCAATAAGGATGAGAGCAACTGGGGATACAGACAACAGGCAAGAGGGGCGGGAATATAAGAAACAAATAGTTAGAGTGGGAAAGGTAATAGAATGGGAAGAGGCCAAGAATTTATTTGGACTGCAAGATAGAGATTGCCTTCCCTATGAAAGACTGATATCAGAGTATAGTCAAAGAGAAAGAAATAGGGGATCCCAAGCAAAATACCAGCACTTGTAGAGTTTTTAGCAGAATCTAGAACATAAACTACTGTTAAAATGAATAATTAGTACAGCATACAAAATATTGCATAATAACTATAAGAATCAATCAGAGGAGGTTAGAAGGGATTGGGAACAAAGATTAGATAAGCAATTCACAAAGAAACAATGGGGTAGTATGTATGTATATATATATATATATATATATATATATATATATATATATATGTGTGTGTGTGTGTGTGTGTGTGTGTGTGTGTGTGTGTGTGTGTGTGTGTCTCCCAAATATGCAACAAAGTCTAGAAGATTTAAGATCTTTGCTTAGAAGTGTTTATATAGATATTTATTTAAAATATCCTAAAGAATATATTTAAAATATGCCTGACCTGTATATAAAACTATAGGGGACTAAAAACAATTTAACTGCTTGTATCTTGCTATCCATATCCATATAACAGACCTTCCAGTTTCTGATTTTGTATTATGTTTTTAGTCTCTTCTCATGTATCCTTAACTGCCACACCAGAATCCTTTTTAATCCATACGTCTAATACTTCATTTTATCATTTCCCAATAAATATGGATATTGCTGTAGTGATTTGTATGTGTAGGTACATAATTTAAAGTTAATGCCTTTGTATTAGCTTCATTAATTTTCTATCCCAAAAAGATTTTAAACTGCATCAGAATGTTCCACAACACTGAAATGTCCCTTTCTGTTTTTATTGGGTATAAAATAATATCATCTACAAATAAAGCCTGTTTTTCTTGACTACCATACCAATTATATCATTGAATTTCTGAGTTCCTTATTTTCTTTGCCAATGGTTGCCAATTGTTCTAAATATAGTGCAAATAACAAAGGGGGAAGAGGACACCCTTGTCTGGTTCCTCTGCTCAAACAGAAATTATCAGAGAGGAACCCAAGCACTTTAATTTTCACCTCCAATCCCTCATATAGCTTCCTAATCAACCTTATAATTTTATCTGGGAATGCAAATATTTTCATTGCCCTGCTCATAAACTCCCAGCTTACTCTGTCAGATGCTTTATCTGCATCAGGACCTAGCAACAACAGTAGTATTTTCTTACATCCAGCTTCCATCTGGATCATCAGTATTCTGTTAATGTTGTCAAATGTTTACCTCCCCTCCACAAATCTACATTGATCCATGTCTATCCATTTTGGCATCACCTATGCCATTTTTTTCACCATTACATACATAAACAATTTATAATCATGGTTTAGGACTGAAATGGGCCTGTATGAAGCTGGATCTGATGGGTCTTTACCCTATTTAGGTATTACAGCCATCACACTTTTCTTTCAGGAAGTTGGTGCTCCTCCTCTTATTAAAATACTGTTAAACAAAACCTTCCAGATCTTTATCAGTTTTTCCCTCCTAGCTTCCAAACGTCCACAGGAATACCATCTATACATGGGGACTTTCCTGTTGCTTCATTATACATCAACATTTGTATCTCCTCTCCTCCTATCCTAACTACTAATAATTGAGACTCCTCTACCACTAACCTTGGCATATTTAATTCTTCCATAAACATTTCCATTTGTACCATTTCTTGATTTCCGTATTTCTCTGCTTTATACAGACTTTCATAAAAGTTCCAAAATATTTTTACTACCTGTGATGACCCTCAACTGGACCAATAATCAAGGAGCCTCAATCCTCACCACTGGCACTTGTGGGGGGATGTTCACTGTGAAGATAACAGGTACACACACAGTATTTCCAGATGCAGCTCTCTGCATCAAGTGCAAATTTCCTTAAGAGCACACAGAGGCCACAGTCAGTCCAGGGCTGGTTTCTCCCTCTTTGTCCAGATCCCCAGTAAGACTTCCCACTGGCACAGCAATAGATTTGAGATCTCAGCTGAGTGACCAAGCCAAGACCTCCAGCACCCTCTCTGTTCAACCAGTTCGTGTCCCTGCCCAAGTAGCTGACACACACACTCTTTGAAGTTTGATTTACACACACACACACACACACATACACACACACACACACACACACACACACACACACACACACACACACACACACACACACACACACACAGACACACACACACACACACATGCCTGGGAAAGGTTGGCACAGGTTTACTAGCTGTGCCCCCTTCTGCCAAGACTATAAGGTAGTTACCACTGCCACCAGTCACTCCTTATCGGTTACTTTAGTCCCCTTAACAAAGAGTATCCAATTTTACTGTGCAATATTAATACTAATACAAATTGTAGTTTGACCAACAGCAAGGCTATTAGGAGTGGCCCCAACAGTGTCACCAAATAAATATGCAAGTACTCTCAAAACTTAAATATCTCTACACAGATCAGCCACAATGAAATGTTTAAATATATTTAATAATAAATAATAAAATAACAAGACAATACTAAATATATATTCACAGTGATATCAGAGTTCAGAATCACAGGAAATATTTAAAACAATATTGCAGGGCAGGCTTAGACAAATAAAGAAAAATATGTAAACTAAGCTTCACTATATTCCTGACTGAATTTGCTGGAATTATACTGTTCCATAGAAACTTATTTCATTAGGGCAAGGTAGATATGATGAATGGTTCTTGTTGTCAGGTCCAAGACAGAATGCAGAATGCTCTGTCTCACTAAGACTTCTCAAAATAATATCTAAAATATTATTGCTGGGATATCTTGCAGGATGGCATCATTTCTGGTCATCTGTCCTCTAGTTCTCCTGCACCCCCCTCACTGCTGAACCTGGCATTATTTAGTATCTACCTGTAAAAATACTCATACAAGGACTTTTTCTCAGATCGTTGGCAGATGCTGGAAGTCATAAAACAATTACATTCCTTCATGCTTCCAAAGTAGCAATTAGTTCACCCTAAAGGGAATACAGAAAGCTTCCTAGTACAGACTTTGTGTCTCTAGCTGCATTGAAACATCTATAAGGTGTAGCCTATAAAGTAATTTAATTTCAGATATTTTTCTAAAGTTTGCTGGACTGAGGTTAACCTCTTGTATTCCAGTTTCCACTGTTAAAATATATGCAGTTAAACAGTTACAAGAGTGCATGTACATTTCTGTTCTCTTCCAGTAGGGCACACCGTGGATACATTTTAAACACAGCGCTTTACAAATACCCTTTTAACACAAACATCTGTACAGAACAGTTTGATATACACATGACAAAGAGTTCTAATACAGTTGTAACATAAGCATCTTATATAAATTAGTTTGATATTCACAAATGACATATAATTATTTACAAAATTCCAGCTAGCTATGCTGGCAGTACCTTCTTTTGTCACAATACCTATACAGGATCTCTTGTTATCTTCCTTGTTATAGGCTCCCTAAGCTTGGCAACAATCCTTATTACATTCTGTTGCTTGAGTCATTGTGCTAAAAGTTTTTGTGCTCTGGTATTATTATCAAAAACAATTGCTTAACAGCAATCTTTCTAAATTCATACATATTATCTAAATAACCCTTTCTTTTCTGTTTAGCACTCTGCAATTGCTCTTCTTCTCGTTGTATGAGATTCCCCATATTATGCAAGACTTTAACATTTGTCATTCCCTCTAAATAATTATTGTTGCTTCTTAATGATTTTCTCCCTCTTTCTTTTATTCCCACCCCATTTTTAAACTCCACTTTAATTTTATTCTACTCCCTAGCTATATTTTCAGAAGAAATTTCTATGTTCTCTAATAACTCCCCAATAACTTCCACTACACATTTCTTAAATTCCTCTCATTTCAACAGATAGGTGGGAAAGACCCAATGTCTCATTTTTATTTCATTACCCTGCATTTTTATTTTAGTTATTATTGGCATGTAATTTGAAATAGTTATCGGATGCATATCAAAACTTTCAATTAAATGCACATGTTCCTGTGAAATGTAAGTTCTAAGATAGCAGAGTTTTTGAGGAATAATATGTAAAATCACTCTGAACTCCTACTACTGAACTGACATCTTCCATGCCAAATATTTTTAGAAATTTCTTCAATAATCTACTAATTTGTTATATTTTTCCCTTCTGAGCCCCCAGACATATATTCCATGCTGCAAATCAAATTCCAGTCCCCACCTTTAAGTAATATTCTCTTCAGAAAACTGATTTTTTTTCTCCCAGAATTTTTCTAAGCTCCATTATAGAAGTTTTAGGTGGAATATAAGTACATGCCAGTGTAATCCTCCTCCCTGGCCAGTAACCCCTTAGTACTGCATGTCTACCATTATTGTCTTTTTATCTTCTTCTATCACTATTGGAGGTCCTTGTGCAAATAATATATGTATTCCTCTTTTCCTTTGACCAAGGTATTCATCTGAATAACTGTCTTGAAAACCTTTCTTTATCAAATTCACATGTTCAGTTCTTTCCAAATGTGTCTCCTGTATCATAGCTATTTGCACTCTACAGTTTTAATATAGTTCACTACTATTTATTTTTTGTATATATCTGTGAGGCCATTAACATTACCAAAATGGTCATTATGTTACAAAGTTATTATTACCACCTTTTATTTGTAACAGCTTTTTTGTTAAGTATCTAGTTCCAGCTTTTGTGTTGCATACACACACTAATGGTTGGCAGGTTGACCGTTTCTACAGTTGTTTCTTGTCATATCCATGTGAGCCTATGTCATAGCTTACAAAACGTTTTGTTTTATTGAAAACCCTCAAAAAATGCACCTATACCTCTCAACTGTCCAGATTTTTGCAGAATTTGCAGATTTTTGCCTTATATTTTTGGTCTGTTCTACATAAAATCGGTGGTTCTCTGGCAAATCACTGGATATTGAAGTCACTAAATAATGGCACACATTTCAGTTCAGTCTTCAGATCCTTCAGGAAATGTATGCAGACACAAATCCTGTTATTCTAACAACTTTTTAAGTTTATAAAAGTAATATTTAAAATCTGTCCCTATTTTTGGGTTTTTGTTCCCCCATTATTTTAGACTTTGTCCAGATTTCATGCACTAAGAGGTTGAGAGGTATGCATGCACCCCAATACACACCAAAAACCTATTAACTTAATATTAACACATAAAACTATGTACATCTTCAAATATTGAAAATTTACCTTCCTAATAGGAACAATTGTCCCAAATTGACAGCCACACTCATAGACTTTGGTTAACCTAAAAGGAAGGTTATCCATGCTAAGATGCATGGTACAGCCTATGCTTCTACTAAGTGATGTCTGGTTTTGTCTTTTCTTTATTGCTGTATCAGAATCAGAAATATACTTCAATGATCTCAGAAAACATTATCTACTGGCCATTGAAAGAAAGAAGTATTCTCTTTTTATTGTTCTTCATCAGATTGTCTCCATGGAGACTTGGAGAGATAACCAGATACAGAGTTGATTTTATACATATTTATTTATGTATTTATTTATGTATTTATTTATTTATGTATTTGTTAGAGGAGAACTTTATTATATTCAATGTTCTTCTGTATTCATTTGCTTTCTCTTAAAATTGTTACTAGATAAAGCCAAGAGCCTTAATCTAGCCATTCCTCTATGCAAGAATCATAAAAACAAATATTTTTTATTTTATCATACTCTTTTGAGCAGACATTTCTTTTTTTTTACATTGTATTGCATACATTTCTTAAAACTGAGCAAGGAGAAAGAGAAAAGAAGGAAAAAACAGGGCACCTGTTTACTTTAGTATCCTCATTACACTTGAAAATAACCGAGAAATCTTTACTTTATAGCATGCAGATATCATGCACTATACAAATATTACTGTTAAGGACAACAGTTTTGCTTACAGTTAACTCTTTCCTTCCTCTTCCCCTCTCCTAAGTGTTTATCCAAACATTAATAACATGAAGTAAGGCATATGCTTTAAAGTCCCCTACAGGTTTACCAAAGCAAAGTCCAATATTTTTAGGTTTTCCTGATGTTCTTCATCTCACATTGCTGCAGTCCTTACACTTGGGTAGTCCGCTGTCCTCGGTCAGCCCGAATATCAAAGTATAAGGCTGACGTCGGTCAGGGCGCATTTGACTGACGTCAGGACGTCAGGGTACAAATGCGCATGACCGACGTCATATCCTCAGTCTTTTTTGCCGCATGGTCCGATGCAGAAGCAGTATTGCAAGTGCCGGTTGGCGTTCTGAGATTTTTCGATTTAGAAGTTTCAGACTGAGTTCAAAGTTGGCTAAGTACCCCGTTGGGGAATATTTTAGTTTTTTCTTGCTTCAGTCATTTACCGGATGTCAGAAAAAGTTAATAATTGCATTTCTTGTGGGAAACAGATACCGCATAAAGATTATCATACTTTGTGTATTCCTTGCTTAGGGCCTGAGCACGACGTTGTTGGCTGTTGCTCTTGTGCTAGATTTAATAAACGCACTATAAAGAGAAGGTTGGATTGTGCGAGGTTAGTCTTTGGGAAGCGGTGTAACTATAAAATGCCGTCGGATGCTCCGACGCCCGCTTCTTCAAAGAAGCGCAAGGACAAGGCAGTTAAGCCTAGGATAGAAGAACCGTCTGTACCAGACGCCGGTTCTTTAGAGGTGTCGGTGGAGCCGGTGGCTCCACCGGAGGTTTCTTTGTGTTCCCAGGGGGGACCTTGTTATTACAGGATGTGGCCACTCAGGAGACTAGTCAGGCTGAGGGGGCTTCTCATGTTACTATACTCCCCTCCCTTCCTAAGGTGGTTAGGCCCTCTCCTTCTGTTTCAAAGGCTTCCCCCAGGGGCAGGCCAGGTTTAGCTTCAGTTAGTGTTACCCCTAGCTCTTCAGGTACTGTGCCCAAGAAGCATATGCTTAAAATGGCAGAAGATTTGATTACTTTGATCAGGGGTTCTATGCCCCCTCCTGATAAGAGGCCTAGGGTGGAGCCTGAGCTGGGGGGTTTTGAGCAGGCTTCAGATGTTTCAGAGTCTTCGGCTGAAGACTTGCAGGAGTACTCTCCTTATTCTGATTCTGATGTGGATGATTCTACTCCTTCTGCTACCCCTCCTGAGGATTTTTCTTTTTCAGAAACTCTTCATTCCATGAGGGAGCATTTTAAGTGGGAAGGTCAGGACTTCTCTGATTCCAGAAAAAGGCTTAGGGAATTTCTGTTGTTACCCCAGCATAGGCCTTTGGCTATACCTCCTGTTTTGGATGTAGTGGAAGATGTTTTTATGGAAGCTTCTCTTAATCCTGATTCTTTGCCTCCTGCTCCTGTTAAGCCGGATAGGTATTACAGGGTGCCTGAAGCTCATAAGTTTCTTTTTAAGAGTCCTAGGGCAGACCCAGAAACTGTTAGCCATGGGCCTAAAGGTGTTAAGGCTTCTGTTGTTAAGAATCCGGTTCCTGCAGACAAGGAGGCTAGAGCCTTGGATAGATGGGGCAAGAAAGTCTATACTTCTTCCACTCTTGCTATGAGGGCTCGGAATTGCCAGTTTCACATGTTGAAATACCAAAATTATCTCCTTTCACAATTGAAATCTAAGGTTGATGCTCTGGCAGTAGGTATTGATTGTAAGGAGTTGCAAGATTTAGTGCATGTTTCTGAACAGGTGGGTAAGCATTCTTTGCAATGTGGTTTTGATGCTGTACAGGCCTCGTCTAGGGTGGCTGCCACTGGGTCAGTTCTCCGCAGGCACGCCTGGCTGAGGGATCAGAATTTGTCTGAACATGTTAAAACAAGGATTTTAGATGCTCCTTTACAATCTGACGTGTTGTTTGGTCCTCCTGTTGAGACTGTTTTAAAGAAAATGGAAGACAAGGCTAAGTCTATGCAGACTGTTAAAGATTTTTTGCAGGTCCAGCCTCCAAAGTTTAGTAGAAATTGGCCTACTAAAGGGTGGACGTATCCTTCTTATGATTCACAGTCTAGGGGTAGATCTAGACGTGGTAAGGGCAGAGCTCAGGGCTCTTTCAGGCCTAGAACAGGGAGTTCTCCTGCACAGGCTTCGGGTGAAGGCAGGGGTCAGTCCTTTCGTAAGCAGACCCAATGACCTACCTTTTCAGCTGCCAGAGCCTGCTCTTCTGGCAGCACCTTTGGGGGGAAGGCTGGCACTTTTCAAAGAAAATTGGAGTTTAATTACCCAGGACAGATGGGTATTGGATATCATACACCACGGCTACAGGTTTTATTTCCATACCTTGCCTCCTTTCCAAGGCATGCCAGACGTTCCTCCTCAACAAAGAATAGAGGCTCACAAACAGGTTTCTCTGTTGCTCCGACTAGGGGCCATACAGCCGGTCCCTCTGCCAGAAGTGGGCCTAGGATTTTATTCTCGCCTGTTCCTAGTACCAAAGAAGGGGAACACGTGGAGACCAATTTTGGATTTGTCTATCCTCAACACTTATCTGGACATTCCCAAGTTCAAAATGTTGACGTTGCAGCAGCTTTTACCTCTGCTGGGCAAAGATCATTGGATGGTAACTTTGGATCTCAAGGAGGCTTACCTTCATGTTCCTATCAGACTAAGTTGCAGAAAGTATCTGCGTTTCGAGCTGGGACTTCTCACTATCAGTTCTCTGCATTGCCCTTTGGCTTATCTACTGCGCCCAGAGTGTTCACGAAAGTTCTGGCTCCAGTGATAGCTTTCTTCAGACTAAAAGGAATACAGATCTATCCTTATTTGGACGACTGCCTAATTCTGGCTCAAAGAAGAGAGGAGCTTCTTCATCATTTGGAATATGTGATAGCAGTGCTAAGATGCCTAGGGTATTCTGTGAACGAAATAAAGTCCAGTCTAGTACCCTCTCAAGACATGTGCTTTCTGGGTGTGAGACTGAATACAGCATCCCAGATGGCCTTTTTAACCCCGGACAAACAAAAGAGTCTATCCCTTTACTTCCATCAACTATCTCATCAGTCCGGGCTGACTGCAAGGACAGTCCTTCAAGCCTTAGGGTTCATGGCATCTTATATTCTGGTACTTCCCAATGCCAAACTGCATATGAGGAAGCTACAATGGTATCTCAAAAATGTATGGACACAGCACTGCCAGGATCTGGACACTGTCATTCAAATAATACCTTGCATTCAAAAGGAATTTTTGTGGTGGGCTCAGGAATGTCACCTAAACAAGGGACTCTCTGTGACCCGCCAGAGGCAAGTCAGATTTTAACGACAGATGCCTCAGACAAAGCTTGGGGAGCTCATCTAAATGGAAAGTGGATACAAAACAAGTGGCCTGTCAGACTACAACATCTACATATCAACATGAAGGCGATGTTAGCAGTCCAGTTTGCATTAATTGCTTTCAAGGAATTACTTCTTCCAGGGCAGGTGTTGATTCTAACAGACAACACAACTGTCATGTGGTACATCAACAAGCAAGGGGGAACACATTCTTATCCTCTATGCAGGCAAGCAATGATTTTGTGGGAGACTGCTCTCAGTTTACAGCTCAATCTTCAGGCAAGGTTTCTGCCAGGAGCACAGAACTCCTTAGCAGATGTGTTGAGCAGACAATTATGGATCCCCACGAGTGGAAATTGGATCCTCATGTATTTCAGAAATTGACAGTGTCATGGGGAACTCCAGACATAGATCTGTTCGCTTCTCCACTAAACCATCAGCTGCCAAGGTTTTGCACAAAAAGGTTTCATCCCACAGCTTGGAGAGTGGATGCTCTTTCTTTCAATTGGAGCAATCTTCATGTGTATGCCTTTCCACCTCTGCCTCTCCTCCTAAAGGTACTTCTAAAGGTCAGACAGGACAAGCCAAGGATGATTTTAATAGCTCCGGATTGGCCTCGACAACACTGGTACCCATTACTGAGGAGTCTGGTACGGAAGCCTCCATGGCCTTTGCCTTCGATTCCACACCTGTTGTCACAGGAGGACAGCCATTTGCTAAATGTCAAGCTTCACTCTCTGCACCTAACAGCCTGGCATATTCTGTTTTGAACCATAGTGGGCCTCCACTTCCTCAGCAAGTTTTGAATGTTATTTTGGAAGCTAGGAGGCCTAGTACAAGGAAAGTGTACGCAGACAAATGGAAGAGATTTTTGTTTTGGAGTGCAGCAAAAGATTTTGATGTTTCTGAGCCTAATTTGTGTGTGGCTCTTCAATATCTTACTGAGTTGCTAGACAAAGGTTTGTCTTTCTCTTCTATTAAAGTTCATGCTGCAGCAATTTCAGCTCACTATGATTGCAACCCACCATTGTTTTCTCATCCTTTGTTCAAACAATTTCTTAGAGGGGCAAAGAATATAAGACCCCCACGAAGAGCTCCTACTCCTGCTTGGGATCTCAATTTTGTGTTGGAGAAACTCACTCTACAACCTTTTAAGCCTGCAGCTACTGCTGAGTTGAAATATTTATCATGGAAGATTGCTTTTTTGTTGGCCATTACCTCTGCAAGAAGGGTTTCTGAATTACAGGCCCTTATGGCGGTTGAGCCTTTCTTGATTTTCCATAAGGATAGGGTATCATTACGTATTAATCCTTCCTTTATGCCTAAGGTGGTTTCTAGTGTGGCTTTAAACCAAACTATTCATTTGCCTACTTTTTATGCAAATCCCCAAAATAAAGGGGAAAAGATTTTGCACACTTTAGATGTCCACAGGCAGTTGCGTTATTATTTGGACAGAACTAAAGGTTTCAGGCAGTCTCAGCAGTTGTTTGTTTCTTTTGCTTTGAGTTCTCAGGGCAAGCCTGTATCAAAACAAACTATTTCTAAGTGGATTGGGTTTTGCATTGCTTTCTGTTATTCCCATCATGGCAAGGAGATTCCTGCTGGGATTAGGCCTCATTCCACTAGGGCTACTGCCACTTCAACAGCTTTTTTGAGGGGTGTGGCAACCAAGGATATTTTGGAGGCAGCTACTTGGAGTTCTGTGCATACTTTCTCTAAGCATTATCACCTGCCACTTTACTCTAAGTCCAGGGCTGGTTTTGCCACTGCTGTTTTGCAGGGCATTTTGGCAGCTCCTGCTTCCTTGTAGTTAGCCATCCTCCCTTACCTCTGCTTTGGGATTCTACCCAAGTGTAAGGACTGCAGCAATGTGAGATGAAGAACATAGTACAGTTTTGTACCTACCATAAATGTAGATGTTCGAAGATCCACATTGCTGCAGTCCAATTTACCCTCCCTCCTTCCCCTCTGTAGTTAGAGGTGGTGGTGTGGGTTGGGTTGTACATTTTGTGTATATTGTATATATTGTACGTATAGTTAGTGCAAGGGTGGTTGGTTGGTTGTTTGCTGTCTTTTGGTTTTGACCTTTATTTTTAGGGTCTTCTGACATCTGGGGCAAGAAAAGACGTCGGTCATGCACATTTGTACCCTGACGTCCTGACGTCAGTCAAATGCGCCCTGACCGACGTCAGCCTTATACTTTGATATTCGGGCCGACCGAGGACAGCGGACTACCCAAGTGTAAGGACTGCAGCAATGTGGATCTTCGAACATCTACATTTATGGTAGGTACAAAACTGTACTTTTTGTCATGTTTCACAAATATAATTAATGCTGTATAATCCCACATTTGTTTGTCAATTTCTGAATTTGTTTTATTCCTGTTTATCACCATCTCCCAAATCCAGTCTCTGCTTCCTTTCCAATGTACACTTAGTTCTTCTAGTCAACTAATTTGCTTTTTTATGTCTCTCAAGCATTTTCCAGTGAAAATCTGGTAAAGATTCACTAGCACAGTCTCTCTGTGGTCTTTATTACCAGAAGAACAAGAAAGCACAAGCTTCTTCTGTTTCACAGCTCACGTTTTGTTGGACAAACCTTTTGTTTTCGCCCCAACATGTTCTGCATCAAAAAATATTTTGTCCCTCCAGGAAAGAGTATTTTGAAGACAGCTGTATACAGCAGTTTGAATCTCATGCCTGCTTTTTAAAATTCCCTGATTAGTCTGCTTCTTGGCATTCCCTGATTAGTGGAATAAACGTACTATTCTTCTGCCTGGTGTATAGTGAGTAATCATTTTCCACAAATAATCTACTGTCTCCCACTTTTAGTACTTTATCCTTCTGCCACAGATTTGTCAGAATCAACTCCTGCTGGTAGGATTACATCTTTACTATTAAAGGTCTAGGTTGCTTTCTCATAGCCAGGTTTGGAGCACACATATGATAGGCCCTTTCAGTAAATAACTCCTGCTGTGGAATACCATTCCAGATGCTTATTTGTGCTTTCATAAAATTAATACAGTCGGTTCCTTCCAGGTTCTCTGGTACAGCAGAAAATCTCAGGTTTTCCTTGCATGTTCTGTCCTCTAATTCTGTTATTATTTTGAAAACTGTATTCTTGACCAGTTTCATATTCAGCCAGCCTTTTCTTTATTTCAACATCCAATTTTTACAGTTTTATCACCTCATCTGATTATCTGTTTAAAGCTTCTTCCATTTTATCCAGCCTTTTGTTACGAGTTGATATACCCCATCAGTGTTTCATTTATTTTAATCAGCTCTGAGTACATTTGATTTATTTTTACCTTTAGGTTACTGGAAGTCATGTCTTGCACCAAACCTGAAGCTTGCATTGCTTTTTGCTGACCAGCTGCATAATTCTTCCTAGACAGTGTTTTTCCTCACCTTTTATGGTTGATTTTCTTTCAGGTTCTCTGAATTTCTTTTTTTGCTGGCATCCAGGCAGTGCACTTACTAGCCAGTTGCTGAAAGTTACCCACAAAAATGAGTTCACCGGCTCTCTTTTCTGAGTTTCTGTTTTCACAATGGGTGAGCTGAAATTAAGCTGTTAGTAAAAGTGCGGCCATCTTGGAAGACCCAAAGAGATGGTATTCTTGTGGACATTTGGAAATTAGAGATGAAGAAAGTGATTCAGATCTGAACATTTGTTTAACTGTATTTTAAAAGGAGGGGAAGCACCAACATCTTGGAAGAAAGCTGTGGTGGCTGTGTTACCTAAAGATGACAAAGGCCCTTCAGACCTAGCTTCATATATACCCATTTAATTTTAAACCATGATTACAAAGTGTTCCTGTCTATACTAGCTAAAAGAATGGCAAAGGTATTGGCAAAATTGATAGATACAGATCAGTGGGCTTTGTGTAGGGGAGGCAAACATTTGGCAACATTAATAGAACAATGATGATCCAAAGGGAAGTAAAATGTAAGAAAATGCCTCTATTGTTGGTGAGTCTTGATGCAGTGAAAGCACTTGACAGAGTAAGCTGGGATTTTATGAGTAGGGCATTGGAAGCATTTGCATTCACTGATACTGTAATATGGTTAATTAGAAGGATATATGAAGGATCAGAGGCAAGAATTAAACTACAAGGTTTCCTCTGGAAAAAAAGCTGTGTTTGAACAGAGGAACCAGACAGGGGTGTCATCTTTCCCCTTTCTTATTTGCTTTATATTCAGAGCCATTGGCGAAGAAAATAGAGGACTCAGAACTACAAGGATATAATTGGTATGGTAATCAAGATAAGTTGGGTTTATTTGCAGATGATATTATTTTGTACCTGATAAATCCAGAAAATTACATTTCAGTGTTGTGAGACATTTTAAGACAGTTTCAGGTCTTTTCAGGATCTAAAATTAATGAAGATAAAACAAAGGTTATAGCCATAAATTATGTACCCACACACAAATTGGTTCAGCAATACCCATATTGATAAGATGAAGTATTTAGGAGTATGGATTAATCAGGCTTCTGTTATGACAATTATATGTGGAAAGAGATTAAACAAAATATAATAGAAAAACAGAGAAACTGGAAACTCTTATTTACAGATATGGATAGTAAGATACAAGCAGTAAAAATGTTTTAGTCCATTTAGTCATATATATGGGTCAGCCATACTTTTATCAACTTAAGGAGAAGTTTTGGACAATAATTAATAAATAATTGAATGAATTTATCTGGAAAATAAAGAGGACAAGAGCTAAATGGGATAAGTTGATTCTTTCAATACTACAAGGTGGTTTAGGTTTACCTGATTTTAAGGTATAATTTAAAGCTACAGAGTTAAGGGTTGTATACATAACACAAGCAGAAGATTATAATTCATAATGGAAATGGATGATAATGATGATGATGATAATGAAGCAAAGGAGAAGTTCAAGAAACAGAGAGAGAGTGGGACTTAGGATGCAGCTCCTTAAACAGAATAATAACAACCATCCAGAATATTATATTCATAAAGCAGCAGAAAGTATTCTAAGAACTATGCCAATATGAGAATGGAGAAAGGAGATTTAGATTTTGCCAGTAGGGATGACTGCAAGTAGGGGGGTACAGAAAATAGGCAAGAGAGGGCTTGAATTTACTGGAGAAACTTGTCAAAGGGACCAAGATATTTGGAGTAAATAACTCAAGCAGGAAAGGTAATAGAGTGGGTTGAGGCCAAAAAGACATTTGGATTGCAGGTTAGAGACTGCCTTCCCTACCAGGGGTTGATCTCAGAGTACAGGCAAAGAGAAAGGGATAGAGAAGGGTTAAGTGAAAGACCTGATTTGGTAGATTTTTCAGTTGAATCTAGACAGAAGTGGTTATTAAAAAGAGATAATTAGTAGGGCATATAAATATTGCATGATAAACTATAAGAATCAATCAGAGAAGGTTAGAAAATATTGGGGAGAGAAACTGGAAAAGCAATTTACAAAAAAATAATTGAAGATATATGTCTCCCAAATATGCACCCAAGTTCAGAAGGTTTAGGTTCTTTGCCTAGAAGTGTTTGCATAGGATTTTTTTAATAGCTCAAGCAGACTTCAAAGAATTTTCCCTCCAATAGATAGCAAATGTTGGAGGTGTAATAGAGAAGAAAGAGGTAACTAGGAACATATGTTTTGGGAGTGTAGCAAGTTGGCAGATTTTAAAAATTCCCTACAGAGTACTCTATCAAATATTGGGTGAGGAAATGGCTATAAGTAAGGAAATGATTCCTTTGAGCTGGGTTATAGGATCTGAATCATTTAGACACAATAACACCGTATTAAGTTTAATTCCATTGGCTGTCAAAAAAGGAATTACTAGAAAATGGAAATCAAATTCTGCACCAACTGGAGGATTAAGGCAATGAGATGCTAATGATAAAAGAAATAAAAGAACTTGCAGATGGCTCTTTAGAAAAGAGAAGGATCAAACTACATAGAAGTAAATGGAAACTATGCGAACAATATATGCATAATAAAGTTCAGGAGGAGGAGGAGTGAGGTTTAAGGGAAGGCAGGAATTCAGTAATTTTTTGTAATGTTGGACTGATGATAGTAGCAAAGAAAATATATGTGATGCATACTGTATTTAAATGGAAAGCTGTTAAAATGGTATGTTTTCTTTTCTGTTAATGTATGTTTGCCTATGTCTTGTGATAATTTAATAAAGTGTTCGAAAAGTGTTCATCCATCTTCTGACAATACCTCCAAGTGAAACTGGCGTTTTTCTACCATTGCTATGAAAAGTCTGTGTGTGCAATATTTCTCTTCCTTTTAAATATCCAAAATTAATTTTCTGTAGCCTTGCAAAACTCCTCCCATACATGGGACTTCAGTGACTGTCACAGATGCCATCTTGCTGGACAGACAGTATCTGCTAATCATTTTTGGACACCTTAGGGTAGCACTGCACTGAAGACTTCTTCCTTTGATTTCATGGTTTTCCTCACTACTGGTGCCCAGCAGTGGGTCCCAGGGTTATCACTATGACAAGCTCCATTCATTTTTCAGCCACATCTTTTTGTTGTTATGCCCACTGCTAAGGGCTTCAGAAGGATCTAGTCTGATTCTACATCCCCACCTTTCCTCTGTATATGAAGAAGGTTTTCTGGAGGAACTCATCTAGCAGAAAAGCTTCTGTTAGGGATGAAGATAACTTCTAGTGAGTTTGTTGGCCAAGATGGAAGTAATTGTCTGCCCAGCCATCACTATTTGACTTTATTTCTTTCAGTTTAGTTAGTTAGTTAGTTAGTTAGTTAGTTAGTTAGTTAGTTAGTTAGTTAGTTAGTTAGTTATTGATTTTCTTGTAATTCCTTTTTGATTTATTTTGTATTCAAATGTCTCCAAGTTAATTCATTTTCAGCTAACTGATTACTGTACTGGCTCTGAGGTGAGGAGTTATACTTCTTCGTCCACTTCTACACCATCTTCTGTTATGAAGCCAGTTTAGCATGGAGGATTAAGGCATTGAGATGCTAATGAGCTTAATTGTGCATACATGGGTTTGAATCCCTCATTGCTTATTTGTCAAATGTATGAATTTGTGCAAGATTTTAACCAGGCAGTGTTCCATGAAAAGAGATGGTTGGACTTAGTATGTTTACCTGGTCAACAAATGGATTAAATTGTTCCATATGACTGGATTTTTGGGACTGTCTATTTATCATTTTACATTCCCTATTGTCATCTTTGATTATATGCCTAAAGAAACTTGTTATTACTTGTCACTGGCCTTCTCTTGAGTAATGTCTCCTAGTAAATACATACAATGGGTTATGTTGTTTGTCAACTGGCAGATGACAGATAGCTGTCAGTTGCTGTCTATGACTGCAGCTGCCCTTGTTTTTGAATCTGTGCTTTCGTGACAGCCTGTCTTTATATGCAGTGTGACTGTTAGTGATACATCTGAAATACTTAGTCAACAGGCATTTGTGACATCTTCAATACTGTTATTACAGGGATCTGGCTTTTTGATAACTATGATTGAGAATGATTATCAATGCAGGACTTGGAAATTAAGATATCTTACTCCGATTGTTATTCCCTGTGAATTTATCTAGTGAATGTGACTGCATGACAACATATAGCTTTTCCCTATTCCTGCTTTCAGATTTAATTAATCTGCTGCCTGTACTTTGTTCAAGAAAGTGTCATCTGTGGTGAAAGTGTGCACTGAGTGGCAAGAAAGCTACTTGTCACTTTAAATGTTCCTAAATTCTGCGAGTGAATTTGATACAGTTATGCTAGCTTTGTCATAAGAATGGTTTACAGCATGCATTGATCAATGCCATGTTATAGTAACCCACTGTGCTGCCTTGATACCTTCTATTACTTGTTGAAGTGTGACTGTTGAGCAGATAAAAGCTTAAGTAATATAATTTCCTTCAAACTCTTCTCACTTAGCTGGATTCCTGTTCCATTGAAATAGTTGTTAATATTACTAATTCACTTCATTTTACTGTATTTGTAGCATTGCCATCTTTATTAATACAGCAGTCTGGCAGTTGACTTAGAGGATTAAGAAACTGTTAAGCTGTTTCCTATGGTTCTATGATGCAAGATTTAATTCCCTCAGCCGACATTTTGACTAATTCTGTGACTCTGAGCAAGTCACTAAACCAGATACTGCTCCTGGGCTGAACCTAAAAAAGGTCCTTGGAGATCAGTGCTCTACCCCAGAAAACTAATATAAATAAAAGTAGTAATATGCAATGTGTTTGCATTCCTATTTTTTATTCCAGTTAGTGTATTAATGTTATTATATAGTGCTTAAATTAAGTACTTTAACAAACTTGAACATGTACTTCTTAGGTGTTTCCAAAATACTCTCAGTGTTAAGTTTAGGTTTCCCCGGATCTGATCATCTGATACCCTGATCATGTGACCTAGCTCACCACCAAGAGGTGATCAGCTTATAGCTCAGTACTTCTGCTGAGCTGAGCGAGACGACCGTTGACAACATATGATATAAGGTTTGATAACATGACTATAATGTCATCCTTCCAATGATTGTCTCAAGTTGCTGTGGTACCAAGTACACTTAGAAGCAGTCTTGAATTTGAACATAGCATTTACTATGGAAAACTCATGACTAGAACAGAAGCTCAGTAAACATTCACCACTCAGGTTCATATCAGGTAAGTCACTCCTCCTAGTCATGTCCCATCCCCGCCATTCCCCACTTGAACAATGCAGTCTTCCATACGAGTTATAGTCATTTAGACAGTATCCTGTCAAGCACTATCCTCACAATCTGAAAGAAGGCTGAAGACTTTGACATGCTTTTAGGTACATACGTACAGACAACAGGCAGAGACTTCCTTTCTGCCACTTAATCACATTGAATTGACCATCTCATCACTTACAGAACCTGCAGCTCTACAGCATGTAGACTGTGATTGTGAGAACCCCTGCATCTATCCCAGGCCTTTCCTGGAGATCAACTCCTCAGTAAGTCACACTGCAAATCTCTAACTAGTGTATATCAAGTGCTATACTGGTGTGAGTGTGTATGTGTGTGTGTGTGTGTGTGTGTGTGTGTGTGTGTGTACATTAAATATATAACAGAACGTGACTTTCCTGTCATGCTTTTTTCTCTATTTGTTTGTTTGTTTGCTTTCTCACTACTGTCAAATGCTACTAAATAATGTTTGCAAGTTTAGCACTCTTTCACCATTTTGTGAAGAATATTATGCCACAAGGGTTAATGGGCTACCCACTTTTTTACCTGTCAGCATGGCTACCAATTTCTGGGATTTTCAGATTCATCTTTTTTAACTAGTGGGCTACTCCTTGTAACACACACACACACACACACACACACACACACACACACACACACACACACACACACACACACACACACACTCTCGCTCTCTCTCTTTGTTGTTCAACCATAGACTGTTTATACTTCATCTCATCCCAGTGCTGTTCATCTATCTTCTCTTACAAGCCACTTACTGGCAGCAATGACCTTCTCACTTCTTAGACCCAGACAACTGAATAATATTCCAGTTTGTTGCCCACCCCACCTACCCTTAATTCTGCATGCTAATCCTTAATTTTTTTAGCAAAGCTCAGTGTTTTCCTTTCGCATTTAACTTTCATCCACACTAGGCAATAAAATGCTATCTCTGATGAAACAAGAATCACCTTATTAACCTATCATTGGTGTACCATGTATGTGCATTGTTTGATTTATAAGTATGTTAACCTGTTTGGTGGACTGGTCCCATCGATCCATTTTAACCACAAATCAGGCTACAGGTGTCAAAGTAAGCATGCAAAAATACATCTACAGGCAATAAAAATACTGAGAATTAACAGATGAAACAAAGTGTACAGTAGGTAATGTTTTATATGGTATGTGTGTCTTGGTGCATGAAATCATCACTTCAGATAAGTAGCTCATAGCTATAAAAAATATGTAAGTTAAGGCACACACAATATAATAAAACCTGAGGCCAACGTGACAGTGTACATGTTTATCAGAGTTTAATAATCTCCTAACACAAGAGAAATGAATACTGCTGCTATAGTATTGTACACCAATACACTATTTATATATTGTATACGTTTAATTTCTTACAGTGTTTCTGTTTTCTTCATGGGAAGTTGCTTAAAGTGCCATTTAGGATCAACTGATTTACCCAGTTGAATGGATTAATAAAATTCATTCTTTCCCTTCAGGCCTTTGTAAAATGAGAATCCCTACAGAAACTTAGATCACAAGCATCTCATGTAAGACTGTATCAATGTGTCAGCTTGTCAATTAACATATGCATATATAAGTATCTGGTCATTTAGCAGAATATCAAAAAGTACTACAAAAAAGTAAAATTCTATTGCTTATTTAAAAAAAAAAGCTTCCCTCACCAAAGGCCTTTCTTTTAGAACCAGAGATTAATTATCTCTTAAACAGGTCTTGTACCCCACAGGTTTTAGGCAGACTGCCTTATACAGTCAATACCTATTTAACTGCTATCTGAAGACAGTTTAAATCTCTATAATGTACTTTCCTTGAGGTGTGGTCTCAAGACCTTCTTCCAGTTCACAATAGTATCCGCAGGCCTCAGAACACACTTTTGTAATCATTGCAGTTTCCTTTTTTTGCAAGCATAAGCCCTATTTAAAATCAGTTTAACCTTTGACAGGTGGTTGCACTAATTAAGGATTTATGAACAAATGCATCAATTATTTTGATTACCAGCCATTGAGATTCCAGAAGAAAACACAGTAGGAATTCTTGTGACCAGATTTGTAATAGTCACTGCAGGAGCCTGCTATTGACATGTTAGCCCCTGCTACCAAGACCACTTTGACTGAATGAACCACTTAATTACAGTTGAACAATGTCCAAATGCACTTAGGCTACTCTCATCAATCACACATTTAATCTCAGACACAGTAAAGCAAAATGGAAATGAAAAAAAGAGCTGTATGTCGCAGCTTAGAGTTGCTGCACATAATAGTACATCATTATGTATGTTTTGGAGAGCAGTCACTTATTCTTTTTTTTCTTGTGCTTCTTTGTCTAACCCAAGTGCCCAGCAACCCATGATATTCAGAAGGTACCTCAGAAGTACGAGCTAGCTAGTGCCTGTCTGATTCTGTGAGCTCTCTGATAGTTTTGTTTTAACTTGATGGAGAATGAGAAGTATCCCCAAAGTAGTTTGCAGTTTAACATAAGTACAGATTAAAGTAAAACTTTGATGAACATTATCAAGTTTGCTGTTGTTGTTATTATTAATATTATTATTATTATTATTATTATTACTATTATTATTACTATTATTACTACTATTATTACTAAAGTTCTTCCAAATCAAAGCAAAACCAGTTGACAAAAAACAATGATCTGAACAGGGTATGAAAAAGTTGCATACATGTTGCACAGTTTAAAAGTCTAATCTCACTATAAAATGTCAACAAAGTTGCAGCTGTATGTATACTGAATGCAGATGAGTAGTACAACTCAAAACTAATTTGGAGAGTACAAACACAATAGCCCACAGGGTATGATCCATGACACCAACGTGTCAGTTTCACAGATGAAGGCTATGAATGTGGACCGCCTAGGGCAATGTGGCATGAGTTTTAAAGGACTCATCTTCTTAACAATGGTGGGAATAGGGGGTCTGGTGAGCGTCCTCAGTGGTGGGGATGACTTACAGATGGAGGAGGAAAATTATATGTGTCTTACAATCTGCTGTAACAGATATGTCAACCCTATAAGCATTGCTTGGCTTGGTTATTTATATACTTACATTTACTGACCAGAAACCTGCAGCTCAGATCTCATTTTCATTGGATTCCAAATAAGAAAAGCTACAAACATGTATCAAGCACACAAATGGACATGAGCGTAATACATTTATGAGATACATTATTCATTGTGTATACAGGTGAACTGATAAAAACAAATCTAGCTAAGCTAATACAGCTTATATCTGCTTACTGGTAAAACAAACAACTGAGAGTATACATGGACATGTAGCTGAGCTAAACAGTTCATATCTATTTACCAATACCAAGCATCCAGATTTATCTATTTATTTTTATTTTTATTAGGTAGACTAACTCAATGGAATTTTTCAGGTACATCCTTGTCATGTAATTACAACAAGAATTTGCCAATACTGAATGTTACCATCCATGACATTAGCAATATTTTACTATGATATGTAGTTTATTTGTATGTGTGGCAGAGAATGGGTGGCACAGTGGCACAGTGGGTAGCATTGTCACGTCACAGCAAGAGGTTCTCCGGTTCATTTCTTGGCTGGGGTGCCTTATAGTTGGAGTCTGCATGCTGTGTTTGTGTTCACATGGATTTTCTCAGGGTGCTTCATTTTTTTTTCACACATTACAAAGACAAGCAGTTGGAAGACTGGCAACTTCTAAATTGTCTGTAGATGTGTGTGTGTGTGTGTGTGTGTGTGTGTGTGTGTGTGTGTGTGTGTGTGTGTGTGTGTGTGTGTGTGTATGTGTGTGTGTGTGTGTGTGTGTGTGTGTGTGTGTGTGTGTGTGTGTGTGTGTTTACATATATATATATACATATATATATATATATATATATATATATATATATATTAGAAAAAACAAAATGCAGTGAGGTGCAATAGTTCCAGCCTTAGGGGATAAGATGTAAGACATCTCCCAATCATAAGGAAAAACATTAAAACACAGGAAAAATGGTACTTTGTGAGCTGCGACTCCTTAATATCAGGAAAAAAAACACAAACTGTAGACAAGCTTGTTGATAATTCAGAGTAATCAAGCACTAATAACTTGTTTAGAAATTAATATTTCTTTATTGAACATAAAAGATATTAAATAGATGAGAATTTTTTTCCTTAATTGAGCTTTATTAGATTTGTACAAAAATGAACTCCAAAACATCTGATGAAACAGAAACTCAAAGTTAAATCACAGCTCCCATTTTACTTGCAAAACTGTAACCTGACAAATTAGAGAGGACCCTCCCACGCACACACACACACACACACACACACACACACACACACACACACACACACACACACACACATGCGTGTGTGTGTGTGTGTGTGTGTGTGTGTGTGTGTGTGTGTGTGTGTGTGTGTGTGTGTGGATTTACCTCAGTTCGTTGAAATCCCATATTATCAATCCCAGTTTGTCGACACTGAAAATATCGAAATCCCACATCATCGAACGAGTGGAACAACGAAGATCCACCCATGGTAAGTAACCAGTTACCCCAAAAAAAAAAAACACAATATCCCTAACCACCCAGGTTGGGAGCTATGCCTCCCACCCCCCTAACTAAATATACCAACTCTGAGATCGCACTACAGTTGGGAAAAGGGCAGAGTTCACCATATCACACAACATGTTACTTACCTTAGGAAAATCTTCATTGTTCCTCTGCTTCGATGAAGTGAGGTTTGATATTTTGAGTGTTGAAAACATGGGATTCGATAATCTGAGATTTTGACAAAGTCATATGTGTGTGTGTGTGTGTGTGTGATGCCTGTGCACTGGCCCAGCAATCAAGGAACCTCAATTCTCACTACTAACATCAGTGAGGGGCGTCCACATTGGGAAGGATAACAAATGCATGCACAGTGAAGTACAAGTTTCCTTAAGAGCACACAGAGATTACAGTCACTCTGGGGCTGGTTTCTCCCTTTCTCTCCATATCCCCAATAAGACTCCCCACTGGCACAGCTATAGGGTCCAGATCTCAGCCTAGTGGTCAAGCTAAAACCTCCAGCACCCTCTTTGTCCAACCAGTGCTTCGTGTCCCTGCCCAAGTAGCTCACACACACACACACACACACACACACACACACACACACACACACACACACACACACACACACACACACACACACTCACACAGACACACACACACACTTTGAGATATGAGTTATATACAAACACACAGACACTCCTGGGGAAGGCTGGCACAGGTTCTCCAACTATGCCCTTTCTGCCCAGACTATACAGTAGTAACACTTGCCACCAACCACTAATATCAGCTACTAATAAGGCCCTTATCAAAGGATGGCCAATTATTACTATGCAATATTATTATCCAAATGGTAAGTGCGGAGAACAGCAAGGCTTATGTGGAGTGGCTTGGACAGTATCACTATATACATGCAATGTACTCTAGAGCTTAAATTATCTCTACATAAAATAGCCACAGTTGAAAGGTTTAAAAATATTTAATATTAAATAATAAGAACACAAGACAATACTTCTTACTACACAGTGCTAGTCAAGAGTTTAGAGATCACAGAGAAATGCTTAAAATAATAAAGTAGAAAAGTTCTGACATCAGTACAGAAAACTGCTAGACTAGACTTTCTATTTCCTATCTATATCTAAGAGCAAACACAGTTCTAAGATAAACTTACATATAGAGCAAGGCAGTGCTGGTGATGTTGTCAGTTCTGAAAACAAATGCCAAATGCTCTGATTCTCTCTCTCTCTCTCTCTCTGTGCCCTTAAATTGATAACACAGTACCGCTGACTCATTTCAGATTACATCATTATTCTCTGTTTCTCAGGCTAGCAGAAACTCAGAGTGTAACAGCCCTTTTGATCTTCCAGCTGGTCAGGAAGCCAGAGCAATAAAAGACATTATACATGTAAATTCTAGCCGTTAACTCTGGTCTCAAAACAATAGGAAGAATTCTTTTATTCAGACATCTCGGCTCAGAGTTATGAGGGCAAACAATTATATAATGCTTGACTTATCAGCTTTCCTCCAGGAGAGTGCAATGTGGTTACATTTTTGAAGTTCAACATTTACCATAATTTTCTTACATTAAAGAGAACAAGCATGTGGCTTACATTAATATTTACAAATGACAGAATTATCTACAAAATCCTATCTAGCTAGACTGGCAGCCTTCACATATCTTCACATATCTTCCCCCCAGAGAACTCAAGCTAGTTTTTTAAGTGACCCTTGTGAAACATTGCGTGAGAAGGTTAAGTCTAGTTGAGTATACCTTACCCCATTCCCTGTCTTGAGAGTCCATCTGTGTTGGCATTGTTAATCCCACTGCGGTGCTGCACTGACATATCATATGCTTGCAACCCCAGGCTCCATCTTACCAACTTGGCATTTTGCTAGCTGGCTCTGTGTAACCATGTTAGGGGAGTGTGGTCTGTAACTACAGTGAATTTTCTTCCATACATATAAGGCTGACGTTTCTGCAGTACCCATACTATGGCTAGACATTCCTTTTCTACAGCTGCATAGCATTCATTCATGGATTGGAGCCTACAACTGAGATAAACCACTGGGTGCTCTTCTCCCTCTGAAGAAATCTGGCTAAGTAAAGCCCCCACCCCATGGTTCGAAGCATCCAGCTGCACAACAAATCATTTACTGTAATCTGGACTGGCTAACACAGGGGGTCCCCCCAAAGCTTCTTCAAGCTTCTGGAATGCCTGCTCACATGCTGGGGTCCACACTACCTTATCTGGCCTATTTTTACTCTTCAGGTCAGTGAGGGGAGCAGCTATGGTACTATAACTGGGGACACACTTTCTGTAGTACCCTGCTGTCCCTAAGAATGCCCTCACCTGCTTTTTGGTAACAGGTGCAGGCCATGCCTGAATGGCTTCCACTTTGGCAGGTTCTGGCCTGATCTTACCACTCCCCACTTTATGTCCCAGGTAGGAGACCTCTGCCATACCCATCTGACATTTGCTGGGCTTAATGGTCAACCTTGCCCTCTGTAGTCTGCCCAGCACCTTCCTGACATGCTGAAGGTGCTCTTGCCAGGAATGGCTGTAGACAGCAATATCATCTAGGTAAGCAAGGGCAAACCCTTCTGCTCCTGGTAGGATATGATATACCAGCCTCCAGAATGTTGTTGGGGCATTTTTCATCCCAAAGGGCATCTTTGCGAACTCATACAAGCCAAAAGGAGTCACAAAGGCTGACCTCGCTCTAGCACTGGGAGTCAAGGGCACGTGCCAGTAACCCTTGGTAATATCTTGTAAGATACTTAGCCCCACCAAGGTGCTCTAGGGCCTCATCTGTCCTAGGCTTGGGGTAAGCATCTGACTCTGTGTGACTATTTAATTTCCTGTAGTCCACACAGAAGCTGATGCTGCCACTTTTCTTTGGCACCAGCACCACTGGGGAGGCCCAGGGACTGTTGGACTCCTGAATTACCCCTAGTTCCAACATTTCCTGTATCTCCTCCCTCAGAGTCTGTTTGACTCTCTCAGGCACCATACAAGGGGCCTGCCTAATAGGCCTTTTGGGGTCCTGTATCTAGCTGGTGCTGCACCAGGTGGGTGCACCCTGGTTTCCCAGTGAACATGTCCCAAACCCCTGTAACACTGCATGGATTTCTCGAACCTGGGTAGGAGATAGCTGCTGGGACATCGCTACCCCTTCCACTGAGGTGTCAGTCCGATCCTCACTGAGGAGATGAGTCACCAGATCTCCCTCAGACTCCTCTTGCAAGCCACTGGAAATGCTCAGCACAAGGGCCTCCCTATCATGGTAAGGTTTCATCATGTTAACATGGTATAATTTGTGCCCCTGCCTCCAGCCTAGCAGTTCCATAATGTAATTAACATCACTTACCTTTCTTACCACCTTGTAGGGTCCCTCCCAAGCTGCTTGCAGCTTGTTGTGTCTGACAGGAATGAAAACCATTAAGTGCTGCCCTACAGCATACTCTCTACCATGCGCATTCTTGTCATACCATACCTTTTTCTGTTGTTGGGCTTCTGCCAGGTTCTCCTGGGCCAAACCCATGAGTTCCCTGAGCCTTGTCCTAAGGTTTAGGACATATGCCACAACAGACTCCTTGTGAGATTTACACTCACTTTCCCACTCATCACAAATTAAATCTAGAGGTCTCCTCACCCTATGCCCATGCAACAACTCAAAGGGTGAAAAACCTGTGGATTCCTGGGGAACCTCTCTGTAAGCAAACAACAGATGGGGCAAATATTTGTCCCACTCCCTCTTAAACTGGTCTGCAAATGCCCATAGCATGGACCTGAGTGTAGAGTTTAACCCCTCAACAAGACCATTAGTCTGGGGATGGTAGAGGGTGGTCTTCAGATGCTTCACCCCAGAGTACTTCCACATACAAGCCAGCAGATCTAATATGAAATTGGCACCTCTGTCAGTCAGTATTTCGTTTGGGAAACCTACCCTGCTGAAAATCTCTAACAAAGCATTTGCCACCTTTTCTGCCTCAATAGAGGACAAAGCCACTGCCTCAGGGTACTTGTAGCATAATCTACTACCACTAGGATATAGTGAAATGGCTCCTCAATCACAGGCAAAGGCATCAAAGGAGCTCTCACCTTGTCTCCTGCCTTGCCTACATTTTGGCACTGCTCACAGGTACTGCAGTACCCGGTTACATCTCTGGAAATTCCAGACCAATAGAAGTTCTGCATAATACGTCTCTTTGTATATTTTATGCCCATATGACCTGCAAAGGGAATATCATGGGCTATGGCTAGAAGCACCAGGCAGTAGGCTCTAGGCACTACCAACTGCTGTATTCTCTCAACTTCTAGCCCTCCCTCAGGGGTCCACTCTCTATACAGTAACCCTTTGTCCCAGTATATAGATTCCCCTTCCCTTGAGAATCAGGTCCCTCACTAGCTACCTCTCTCAGGCCTTTGAATTTAGGGTCTGAGAGCTGAGCCTGTCTCAACTCTCTCTTTGTAACCCTCCCCAGGTCCCCTTTCACAGGAAGTCTGGTATCCTCTGACAGCGCTGCCTCACTGTCAGCCTGGGTACTACTACTCACTTCTACCCTTGCAGTCCCTCTGTCCAAGGGAACATCAGTACCCACAAGCAGCTGTGGCTCACCTTCAGTCTCACTGCTACAGGGTAGCTCCCTCCCTGAAGTGACTACTTCACTAGTCCCAGCTGCAAGTATGCAGTCTGTCTGGTTCTCCCCCAGGCTACCAGACCCACATGCTTGTCTCCAAGCCTGACTGCAAATAACTGCACAAGCACATCGTACTGCACTATCAATATCATTCCCTATCAGGACATCTGCAGGGATATCCTCAAACACACCTACTTGCTGGCTTCCTTTTCCACCCTCCCAGTCAAGGTGAACCCTAGCCAAAGGTCTTTGGAATGGGATCCCTCCTAAAGCTCTGACTGAAGTAGATCATCCAGGCAAGTAGTGCTCCTCTATAACCATTGCAGGCTTCACAATGGTTATGTCAGAGGCTGTGTCTCTCTTAGCAATGGCCTTTTTGCCATTCACTACGATAGGATATACCCTCTTGTGGTAGTTGGGTACCCCTGTTGTCTCAAGACAACCTACTGTAGGCATTTTGTCTTTCCCACTTACTGGCTCCCTCACCTTTTGTTTCCCACCTTGCCTCTGTGGACATATGTATGCCACATGGCCCCACAGGTTGCATTCAAAACATTTATCCCTAGGTCCTGGATGTGTACCTGGACTAGTGGCTTCGCCTGCTATTGGCAGATTCTGTTGGGTCAGTCTGGGATGGTCACCACGGGTTCTTTTAGACCCATGAGCAGTACTGGGAGTCCCTTTCCTGTGCAGGGATTCTCTGCTTGCTAGGTATAGGTCTCCCTTCTTCCACAACTCTTCTGACGTAGCACATTGTCTGTCAGCTAACCAGGTCCACATGTCCTCAGGCAAAGTGCTAAGGGTTTGTTCCCTCACCAAAAGGTCTGCCACCCCTTCAAAAGAGGTGACCTGACATCCACTCACCCACCTATTATAATAAGTGCTCAGTTCAGCAACATATTCACACACATTTTCATCTGCCTTGCATCTATGCTCACGAAACTTTTTCCTATCTAGCTAGGCTGGCAGCCTTCACATATCTTCACAATATATATATATGTATATATGAGTAAGTTTTAATTAAACAAGACATCATTAAAATGAAGCACAGTTCCTCGAATGTTTATATTCACTTACCCTTCCCCTCGCTGCTACATTCATGAATCACTAAACCAAAAAAAAAAACTTGCAAACATTATTTTTCTGTAGGATGTAACTGTTAGGGAACCTTATTTATATGTGCTAACCTTAACCCTACCTACACCATTACCCATAACCCCAACCCTACACATTAGGGCACTAAACACTTTTTCCCTAACGCTATCACTAAATATGCACACACACATGCACCGCACTTTAAACAAATCTATCCCTTCACTAACTCTTGTTCTAACCCTAGCCCCCACTTATGGAAACACACAATCAACCCTAATGCTGAAACTTTTATTACAAATAAAAATTTCAGCATTAGCATCCAATCACACTTACATTACATGTAATATTAAACACTTTGACAACAGCTGTGTTGGCAATCCAAACCTTTGACCAGCAAAAGAAATAACGGACAAAAGCTACATTCAGCCAAATACAAAATATGTCGTATATGTCTGAGTATATTACTAACTGTCAATCATACTTACAGCAAAACACATTATATTGGTGCAAGCACATTAATAAGAAACAAAACAGTCTCACTTTACTATATGTGTCTTAAAAATAGACCACTAATTTTCAGATGCATACTGTCTGCATAGTGATACTACTAGTTAAATGGTATTTAGTACCCTAATATATATAGTTGTGGTTATTCCACAGGACTTAGGGTAGGGCACAGGGGCTTCATCTTCCTCCACCACCTTAGCTATGTGTGTTAAACTTAACCCTTACCCTATTCCTACCCCTGCCCCTGCCACTAATCCCAGCTTTACACATTAGGGTATTAAACGCTCTTTTCCTAACAGCACCACTAAACAAGACACACACACACACACACACACACACACACACACACACACACACACACACACACACACACACACACACACACTCACACAGATTTACCTGATAGTGTCAAACTTGCAGAACATCGAATCTCACTTCATTGACACAATATCGAATCCACACTTCATCAAACCACTGGAACTACAAAGACTTTCCCACAGTACGTAACCACTTAGTCAAAAAATAAAAAACCTAAACCTCACCATCGCTAACCCACCCAGGTGAGGGGCTACACCCCCACCACACCCCCCTAACTAAATATACCAACTCTAAGATCACCCTACAGTTGGGAAACGGACAAAATTCAATGTTTCACATAACCAGTTACTTACCGTGGGAAAATCTTCCTAGTTCTGGTGGTTCGATGATGTGAGATTCGATGATGTGGCACTTCAACGAACTCAGGTAGATCTATACACATATATACATATTGCGGTGTCCAGTCAATATCCCACTTTACTGCCACCAATATTTGATATCCCCTACTATCCTTGGTCAGTAACCAAGGAGCATCAATCCTCACTACTGACTCCAATATGAAATTGTCACTTAAAAAGGAGTAATATTTCACAATTTCCCCTAAAAGCACAACAGGAACACGCTCTATAACCTGAGACTGGATGGTATACTTCTGTTCACCCCTAATGTAATTCCTTATTACAAACTCCAGAACAACGTGTTCCAGTTTAGGACCTCTGATGCACTCACACTTAAACTGAATATCACACATCCAAACACTTCCCCTCAATTTCCAGCTGTGTCCCTTCCCCCAAATGATAAGGTAAAATGCTACCACCAACCAGAGTGTCTACCTGCCCTTTTAAAACAAATGGTAACAAATGACCTAAAGCAGCTAGGCTTCCGGAGTTGCCCAGGAAATATCAAAGCAGATATAAGCACTCTCAAATCACTAAAGAATACACTGATTGATCAGCCATAATATAAGATAATAAAAATATTTAATAATGAGCAAAATGATTAAAAATATAAAACAGTAATTTCAATAAACAGAATTCAATAACCAAAAGAATGAAATTAATACTGAAGGATAGAAATCCAACATTTAGAAAAACTTGGACTAATTAGCTATAATTTCCCATCTAACTGAAGAACACTGTCCCTGATCTATACTACATATTACAACAGAGCAATGGCAAGCTTATAGTTCTTGCTGAGTCTCTTGGGTAAACACTGCTCAGTACAATAACACATCTGTGAGCACAACTATGAACTCAACTCAACTGAACTCAACAACTAAAAACTGACTTCAACTGTCTTCAGCAGGCTCTTTTATAAACTAGGTTAACTGTCTCATCTTTCCAGTTCTTATTTTCATTTCACTATTTGAAAATCAACAGACAGCTGTTTATTAAAGTTCCAGCCTGTCTTTCAGTCTCTGAAAGTAAACACAGAGCAACTGGAAACATTCCAATGACACCATCTGTAGATCAATTGATTCCAATACAGTCTATATTTTAGAATCTCCTGCACAAACATGCACAGTTAGACATGTAACAGAACACTGTTTAACTCTTCAAACATCTTGTACAGAGTATTAATCAACATGTAAGAACTTATTTACAACATCATAGCTAGTCATGCTGGCATACAATACACAAGTCAATCTGAAATTATGTACAACACTTCAGCCAGGCATGCTAGCACAGATGACAGTGTCCAATTTCTTCAGACATATATTACTTTATGACTAAAGGAATGAATAATGATATAATAAAATCATTAAAAAAGCAAGTAAGATTTAAGACACAAATCCTTTGCCCTGGTTTACCTAGATGAATGTGTAGCACACTGAATTCCCTGCATTGAACAGGATTTCCTGCTTAGTGCATTATACACAAAGGAAAGATGTTTCACCTGAAAAAAAAAATGCAGCATTTTAGAAAAGAGTTTACTATCAAAATTTTGGATGGCAGTTATGTAAACTATGTTGGTCGAAAGTATAGTTTTAAGCTCATCTAACACCGATCAGGAAAATATTCAACTCCAGAAAAGTGAATGCTAGTGTGCATTCACTGTTGTGAGGCTGATGTTCTGATTGGCAATCACACTACAGTGGGGATCAGAAAATTTACCCTTTTCCTGTAGTGTGATCTCAGAGGTAGAATATATAATTAGCAGGGGTGGGGGATGCAGCCCCCATGGGAGGTGCTGGGTGGCTTGCCCCCCCCCTGCAAAACATTTGTAGGACATCATCAGATGTCAAGGTAAGTTGGGTAATGTCGATAATGTTGAATTCAAATTATCAGCATCACCACTTTCGTTGTTGTGAGTGAACAATGTTTTTCACTTCCAACCTTTTTTACGAGTAAGTCATTACTTGAAGAACTGTCTTTCAGAATTCTGATAGTAAACCATGGAAAGGTATATAAGATCCAGTTTTATGCTGCCACATGATGCTCTGCTATTTGAAGGCTGAAAAAACTGGTGTTTATTAGACTTATCCCAAAAAAATCGAAACCATATTAGATTGAAAGGGATGATGATTCAGCTGAAGAAAATAAGTAAAATGACCTACAGCACTTTCACAAAGGACACAAAAATGAAACATGGAAGACTTTCAAGATGGCTGCACAATGATCTACATGTTTATTACAGCTCTCCCACTGAGAAAACTGCAATTGTGACTAAAACAAAGTAATGAAATTGAATGAAATTTAGTTAATGGTTTGTAATTTAATTGCATGGTTGCCAGCAAAGAAGGAGTTTGGAGAAATTAAAAGATAATCAACTAGAAAATGAGAAGAGATAATGTGAGAGGGAAAACCTTGCAGCTGTTCAACAAAAATAAGTTCAAATTTTAGTTTTGGCACAGGAAATGGCTCCCAACAATTTAGAGGAAAAAAATCATATGCATTCAGAGGTGCTAGCATAAGTGAAACACTGATGGAATGTATATAGTTAAATAACAAAGGGCTAGAAAAATAGAAGAAGCTTTATCTAGCTTTCAAATGAGCTGATAAAACAACAAACATCAGAGGCTAAAATGAAGAAAATCCTGACTAAGCATGACACCTTTAAAGAACTGTGTGTATCTATCTTTGTTCCAAGTGTCAGTGGTGAGGATTAAGGGTCCTTGATTAGCGGCCCAGAGGAGGGACATCACAATCACATAATATGTAGAATTAAGATAATAATCTCCCTGTTTTCAGTGTAATATCTATATTAATGTCCTTGGTTTAAGCTATAGACAGTTTTTAAGCAAATAGGTCTGAAATGACAGTTGTTTTAAATACATATTCCAACTAGATGCAAATGGACTAAGGAAGAAATAAAAAGAATTAGGCAACAAGGACTGAAACAACAACCAGAAGGAGTCTCTGCTTTTCATTCTTCTAACAGTAACAAAACACAAAGAGAGACAAACTTTGCCAGAGATACCCATTTCCATTGTTCCAAAGGAAATTCTTGAGTGACAGAAAAAAACACGGGAGCTGACTACAAAAATCAGGAACAAAGACAAAATGATGAAAGGCAAAAATGGTAGTTTCATTTGTCAAGTCATTAACTATTTTTCCATTAGCAAATCCTCTCAGTGTGGAAGACAAGAAGTCTACAGGTGTAAGCAATTAACCATGAGAAGTGTGTATAGGGTGTTCTTTATGAAATTTATTAGGATTTTTTCATATATATGCAAAGTTACTAGCTGTTTTTTCTTTCTCATTACAAACTGCTTTTACTTGAAGAGAAGCTGTCTCCAGGAGGAAACAATTAGTATTTCGACCTCTGAACACTCTGTACTTCATATTTTACTCTCAGCAGACTATGATCAACATTTAAAGTACAATGGCAAGCAGTTCAGGGAAAAATAAATGAAGTTTGAAACTTTGGTAAGTGAATAAGATATGCAAGTAGTTCCATTCCCAGCAGCATTATTTTTTTAATGTATTTAATATAACAGTGTACTTTTAAGTTTGTTTATTTATTTAAAGGTGGCTAGTGCACTTTTTTCTTAGGGCTAAACTTAATGTATACTGAAAACATGCAAACTGTTTTTCACACCTGGGAGGGGATTATTGATAAGAAAAGAAAACACAGCAATCAAGTAGGAACATTGACCTTAGTATGCGCTTTAGCATGAGTAACATTAATTTTAAACAAGGTATTGTCTGCAGGTGCAGTCATCTATTTGGGGCAGCTGCTTCTATTTAAAGAAGTAAACTTCATTTTTTGAAAGTTTACATAGTTTTGTGTGTTTGTTATAAGTTAAAAGGGGTGGCAAATTCTGAAAATCTAGTTTCTTGTTTGAATGTTTTTTTTCAATAAACATCTTTATTAAATTATCACGTATAACACAAGCAGTCTTTCATTTATATAAATGAAGAACAAACAAAATGACACCACTTTAGTCACAAAATTATACTTCACAGACACCACTGAAACAACTGTAGTTGCAAACATTATACATCACTTATAATCTATCCAGACATTGTCAATTAAGCATCGTATGCCTCATTCAAATCCTACCTTTTAAACCTTGTTCCTTGTCTGCATATATTGTTCCCAAAATTCTAATTTTTTTCCTGTGTAGTTTGCTCCTTCTCTTTTCTAAAGATCCCAATTCCAGTTGTTTTATTTCTGTTACTATATTCGCTACTTCTAATAAAGTTGGTCAAGACTTTGATTTCCATTTTCTAGCAATTGCTTTTTTGACAGCCACCATAATTATACTCAGCAAGGCTTTACGATGTCCAAGCAATTCCGATTCTGTATCATGGCTCAAAAAAATCATCTCCCCATCAATCCAATCTGCTCACACAGCATTTTCAACACAGTGGTCCGCAGTGAATCCCTAAAGTCTGCCAGCTCACTACACTCCCAAAAAATATGTTCCCAACCACATCTTTCCTGCCCTTCACACCTCCAACATTTGCTATCCACCTGAGGAAACATCCTTTGGAGTGTACTTGGGGTATAAAAATACCTATGTAAATACTTCCAGGCAAAGATCCTAAATCTTCTAGACTTTGTTGTATATTTGGGAGACACACATATATCCCTCCATTGTCTCTTTGTGAATTTATCTAATCTCTATTCCCAATCCTTTCTAAGCTCCTCTGATTGATTCTTAGTTATCATGCAATATTTTATATGCTCTACTAATTATTCCTTTTTTAATGGCAGCTTCTGTTCTAGTTTCTATTAAAAACTCCACCAGTGCTGGTCTTTCATTCAGGAGACCCCTATTTCTTTCTCTTTGCCTATACTCTATCCTTAATAGGGAAGGCAATCTCTAACCTGCAGGCCAAATATATTCTTGGCCTCTTCCCACTTTATTTCCTTTTCCTTTCTAATTATTTGCTTCCAATACCTTGGTTCCTTTGGCAGTTTTCTCCAATACATTCCACCCCCCTCTTGCCTATTATCTGTATCCCTGACCACAGTCATCCCTTTTGGCAAAATCTCTTTTCTCCATTCTCGTACTGGTTTGGTTCTAGGAATACTCCCTGCTATTTTATGAATATAATACTATGTATGATTTTTGTTGTTCTGTTTAACAATCTGCATCCAAAATTCCAATCTCTCTCCTTATTTCTTGAACTTTCTCCCTGTATCATTGTCATTCCATTCCACTCTGATTTATAGTTTTCTGCTTGTGTGATGTATAAGAGCCTTAACTGTGTTGCTCTAAAATACACCCTCAAACTGGGTAATCTTAGTCCGCTTTGTTCTATTGGAAGAATCAGCTTATCCCACTTGACCCTTGCTGTCT
Source organism: Protopterus annectens (assembly GCF_019279795.1). Lineage (NCBI taxonomy): Eukaryota > Metazoa > Chordata > Ceratodontiformes > Protopteridae > Protopterus > Protopterus annectens. Next base: position 921,991,800 of record NC_056727.1, on the reverse strand, counting down.
TCCCTTCCCAAATAAAATCCTTCAACTCTTTTTTAATTGCTATACACAGCTTCTCCTCTGGTTGATAAAAATATGTCTGACTTGTGTCTAAGACTAAAGGGACTAAAAACATTTTAATTGCTTGGATCTTAGTATCCATATCGATATAACAAATGTCAGTTCCTCAATTTTTGTATTATCTTCTGTTCAGTCTCTTCCCACATATCCTTAGCTGCCACAACAAAGTATTTCTAATCCATACTCCTAAATACTTAATTTTATCATGTCCCTATAAATAGGGATATTGTTGGACCAATTCCTGTGTGGATACATAATTTACCACTATTGCCTTTGTTTGAGCTTCATTAATTTTATATCCTGAGAAGATCTGAAGCTGTCTTAAAATATTCCGCAACACTGTAATGTCCCTTTCTGGTTTTGTCATGTATAAAATACTATCATCTGCAAATAGAGCCAGCTTTTCCTGACTACCATATCAATTATATCCTTGAATTTCAGAATACCTAAATATAATGCAAACAACAAAGGGGAAAGTGAACAACCCTTCCTGGTTCCTCTACTCAAGCATACGTTATCATAAAAAACCCCAACCACTTTATTTTATGCTTCCAATCTGTCATATACACTCCTAATCAACCTTATAGTTGTATCAGGGAAAGCAAATGCTTCCATTGCCCTGCTCGTAAAGTCCCAGTCTACTCAGCCAAATGCTTTCTCTGCATCAAGATCCACCAATAACAGTGGTATTTGCTTACATTCTGCTTCCCTCTGGATCATCAGTGTTCTATTAATATTGTCAAATGTTTGCCTCCTCTCCACAAAACCACACTGATCCATATCTATCACTTTTGGTATCACTTTTCCCATTCTTTTAGCCATTATAGACATAAACACTTTATAACCATGGTTTAGTATTGAAATGGGCCTGTAGGAAGCTGGATCCAATGGATCTTTACCCTCTTTATGTATTACCATTACCACCACTTTCTTCCAGGATGCTGGTACTTCTCTTCCTCTTAAAATACTGTTAAACAAAACCTTCCAGATATTTATTAGTTTTTTCCCTCCTAGCTTCCAAACTACCACAGAAATACCATCTATTCCTGGGGACTTCCCTGTAGATTGGTTACACATAGCCATTTTTATCTCATCTCTTCCTATCCTAACTGTTAGTAATTGAGTCTCATCTACCTCTAACTTTGGCATATTTAATTCTTTTATAAACATTTCCATTTGTACATTTTCTTGATTTCCATATTTCTCTGCTTTATGCAAACTTTCATAAAATTTCCAAAATATTTCTAATACTTCCACAGGATCTCTTGATATCTTCCTTATTATAGGCTCCCTAAATTTGGTGGCAGCCCTTTCCACTTTCTGTTGCCTGAGTCATTGTGTTAAAAGTTTTTGTGCTCTAGAATTATTATCAAAAACAGCTGCTTAACAGAAATCATTTAAAACTCATACATATTATTGAGGTGATCCCTTATTTTCTCTTTAGCATTCTGCAGTTGCTCCTTTTCTTGTTCTGAGAGATTCCCCCTATTTTGCAATACTTTAACATTTGTCAGCCCCTCTAAATAATTTTTGTTACTTCTTAACCATATCTCCCTTTCCTTTATTTCCATCCTACTTTTAAACTCCACTTTAATTTTATGCCACTCCCTAGCTATATATTCAGAAGACATTTCTATCTTCTGTAGTAGCTCCTGAATTAATTCCAAAACCCATTCCTTAAATTCCTCTCTTTTTAACTAATAGGTGGGAAAGCACCAGTGTCTCATTTTTATTTCTTTACCTTGTGTTTTTATTTTAGTTACTATTGGTTCATGATCTGAAATAGTTATCGTTTGCATTTCAAGACCTTCAATTAAATGCACATGTTCCTGGGAGACATAAATTCTATGTAGCCTAGCCCAAGTTTTAGTAGGAGAATAATACGTAAATTCACTCTGAACTCCTAGTACTGAATTCACATCTTCCATGCCAAACGTTTTCATAAATTTCTTCAAAAATCTACCCTCCTTTGTTATATTTTCCCTTCTAGGCCCCCAGACACATCCTCACTGTTGCAAAGCAAATTCCAGTTTCCAACTACAAGCAATATTCCTTGCTGAAAGCTGATTATTTCAACCAGAATTTTCTTAAGCTCCATTATAGCAGTTTAGGTGGAATGTAAATGCATGCCAGTGTAATACTCCTCCCTTGCCATTAGCCCCTTAGTACTATATATCTTCCATTGTTATCTTTTTTCTTTCTTCTTCTATCACTATTGGAGCTCCTCTTGCAATTAATATAACTACTCTTCTTTTCCTTTGCCCCAGATATTCCACTGAATAACCATCTTGAAAACCTTTCTTTATCAACTTCACATGTTCAGTTCTTTCCAGGTGTGTCTCCTGGTGGCATGCCTATTTGCACTCTACATTTTTTAAAATAGTTCACAACTCTTTCTTTTTTATATTCATCTGTAAGACCATTCAGATTGATAGACATCAGAGAAAGCATAATTTTTATATAGTTACTAAGACATCAAAGAAAGCATACATAGTTACTATTACCACCTTTTAAGTATAACTGCTTTCTTGTTAAATGTCTAGTTTCAACTTTTATGTTACATGCATATATTGTTTGGCAGGTTGGTCTTTAATACAGTTGTTCCTTGTCATATCTATTGAACCTATACCACATCTTACATAACTTTTTATTTTTTGAAAGCCCTCAAACAGAACAAATAATCCCTCCAACCCCCCCAAAAAACCTATCAGCTTAATAACAACACACAAAACTATGTACATCTTCAAATATTGACATTTTTTCTTCCTAATAAGAACAAAAGTTCTAAGTTGATAGCCACACAGACAGGCTAGAGTTAACCAAAAATAAAGGTTAGTCATGCTAAGATGCATGGTACAGCCTGTGGTATTAGTAAGTGCTATATGATTTTGTCTATCTTTATAGCTCTCCCAGCTGAGAAAACACTTGAATACTTTCAGTAAATGCTTTCTCCAAGCCATTTCTCTTTATCAAATTGTCTTCTAGTGACATGGAAACTAGACACCAAACTGCTAAGAATACATTGTTTACCAGAAAAAAAGCCTTAGAATATTCAATATTCTTTTTCATTTATATGCTTTGTAATAAACTTGCTCCTGGATAATGACCAGGGTATTAACCTAGTCATTTCGCTATGCAAGCATGGGAAAAACACACTGATTTTTCTTTTGTTATACTCTCTTAATCAGACTCCCCCCCCCCCACCTTTTTTACATTGCAGTGCCTACATTTCTTAAAACTGAACCAAGGAAAAGAGAGAAGAAGGGAGAAAAAGAAAAATCAGAAGCACATTTTATATTAGTATCCCATTGCATTTAAGAAAAAAAGCTGAGAAAACTTTGCTTCAAGTCTCATTTGCTTTGTCTTAATCTATAAAGCTCTGCCAACTGGGTAAACTCCTGATAGCTTTCAGAGAACATTATGTCCTAGCCAATTTCTCTTTTCTTTTTCCCTCGGCCAATCCCCTTCCATCAGACTGTCTTTAGTTTCTCTTTATCAGATTGTCTACATGTAGACATGAGAACCAGGCAGCCATTTTTTTTTACCAGACTGTTTCCATAGAAACATGAAGACCAGCTGCAGAAATGCTACTAAGTGTACATGCATTTGCTAGGAAAAAAAGCCTCACGATATTCAATATTCTTTTTCATTTATACACAAAAAAACCAATGGTTTGCCAGGTAAAGCACCCTCAATGGAAGAAGAAAGACACAAATGCAGTAAAATCCGAGGTGTGCACCATGTGCTGTGAGGACAGAACTCTGTCCAAGTAGCTGAACAACAAGTGAATAAAGTCACACTCTCAAGTCGATAAAATCCAAGGTTTATTAGTAAAAACCATAAAAACGAACTGCAGTGGTAAGCGCTTTCACGTTGTACCCAACGCTTCATCAGACATCAAATGCAGTGAAAGATAACCCTTATAAACAAATTCAAATTCAAACAGACAAATCAGATCATGAAAATAATTAAAGAAACAGGATATTGAATTAAAATCAATTAAGAACAAATAATGTGTTAATTGCCCATGAAGTCAATGCTTAAGGGGTCTACTAGAAAGAAAAGGCTTGAGTGTAAATCTGTCATTGAGTCCAAACCTATGAGCTTGTAGCTTTAGAATCCATTTCCCTTCCCTCTCTTCTGTACGGTTCCTGATGTTGCCTAATCTACCTCCTTTGTGTACTAACTCCAAAACCCTGAACCTAAAACAATGTGAGGAACCATGGTCCAGGGTGTGCTTGGCCAAAGCATTGTTTGTATTGGCCTTCTCAATGGCATAGGCGTGCTCACGCATACGCTCACGAAAAGTCCTGGTCGTCATTCCAACATAGAACGAACTACAGGATTGACACATTGCCACATAGACCAAGTTAGAAGATCTACAATCAGCATAAAACTTAGACACATATTTACGTCCTGCAGCAGGGTGGACAAAACAGTCAGAGACAGCAATGAATTTACATTGATTGCAAGAGTGGCAAGGATATGTGCCATTCTTGTTCAGAGCTCTAGTGACTATTGGTTCTTTATCATAACACAGTAATCTATTGAGGGAGAGCATGTTCCTATAAGCTACATGTGGTTTGCTGTCTACTAGACTCCTAATGTTTTCATCCAACATTAGCAGTTTCCAATTATTATTAAGAACTTGTAAAACATGACTATTCTTGTTGGTATATGGTAAAACAATCCTGTTAGTAAAATGTTTTGTTCTATCAGGTTCTAAAGGTGGATCACCACGTGTTCTCTTAAAAAAAGGAGCCCCTTTGGTAGCTCTGAGGCGGTCTCCTGTTTGTATGTTGTTATGAACTTTATTGCGATCATAACCTCTGTGTAAAAAAATACTAGCAATCTCCTTCTTCTGAATGTCATAGGTGGTATTGAGGGTAGTCAACCTAGACGCCCTCATGACCTGATTGGTTACTATGTTGTCATAAACGTGGCTGGGGTGCATGCTAGTACGTTGTAACAGATTATTCCTCCAGCACTCCTTCCTGTACAATTCAGTTTCAAGGCCTTTAAAAGTCTTGACGATCTTGACATCTAGGAATGCAATCTCATTAACAGAATGACTGCAATCAAACTGAAGAAAATCAGTTGTATTGTTCAGATAGGACACAAAATCAAATAGCTGTTCTATCGTGCCTCCCCACAAAATAAAAACGTCATCTACAAATCTATTGTAGTATTTGAGTTGAGTCAAGAACATATTGTTGTCATTGAAAACATGGGTAGCCTTCCAATGCGCCAATACCAAGTTAGCATAGGCATTGGCACATGGGGTGCCCATCGCTACACCTTTGGTATGAAGGTAGTACCTACTGTCATACAGCAAAACATTGTATTGGAGAACAAGCTCTAAAAGAGACATCCATCTAGTAATGATATGACTGGGAAATGTATTGTTCACTAACAAAATTCTAATATAATCCATCCCAGTGGTGTTTGGTATCAAAGTGAACAAAGATTTTACGTCAAGAGTGACGAGTATGTCCTCAGAGTCAAAGGAGGTAGAGTTGTGATGACAAGCTAGATTTTCTAAAAAATGTGTAGTGTCCCTTAATATTTGCTTGACTTTAAAAACAACAGGTTTCAACATCTTGTCCAAATAAATGGAGATCGGCTCAGTGAGCCATCCCCTACTGGATACAATTGGTCTTAAAGAAGGGTTCTCTAGCCCTTTATGAATTTTGGGAAGACCTCTAAATGAGGGGACAAGAGGATTGTCAACCAAAAAGTAGGTATACAATTCTTTATCAATGACATCCGTCAATAGCAGCTCATCCAAATGACTATGCAAGTCCTTAATTAAATTGTTAAGATCATAATTACTAATAGACAAATATGTTTCACTGTCAGATAACATCAACTGCATTTTACACCTGTAGAAAGATCTGTCCATAATGACGACAGCACCGCCCTTGTCAGCTTGCCTAATGACCAAATCCTCGTTGTTTCTAAGACTAGTGATAGCAGCTCTTTCTTGTGAATTGGTGTTATAAAAACACGATTTGATATGTTTACTGTTGTATAACTCAAAAAGCTCAAGCTCACAGGCTTGTTCGAAGGCTTCTAGTAGTGGATGCTGCAGAGGAAGAAAAGTAGATGGTTTTTGGAGGGGCATAGAATTCTTATTGTTATTGTCAACATGACTAGCCTCTTGTCCATATAGCAGTTTGAGCCCCAGGCTCCTAGTAAACATCTTAACATCGACAATAATGTCAGTCAAGTCATTACAACTAGAGGGTATAAACCCCAAACCTTTGTTTAAAACAGATATTTCGTACTCATTTAAATCATAGCTGGAAATATTATTTATTCACTTGTTGTTCAGCTACTTGGACAGAGTTCTGTCCTCACAGCACATGGTGCACACCTCGGATTTTACTGCATTCTTTTTCATTTACTTGCTCTCTCTAAAAACTAGTCAATCAAAGATCCCTAATCAAGTAATTTTCCCATAGAAGAATGAGAAACAGCACATTAATTTTACCTTTGTCATGCCTTTTTAACCAGGTTGTTTTTTACATTGCATTGCCTATATTTCTCTAAACTATACAAGACGAAAGAGAGAAGAGGGGAGAAAAAGAAAACAGCACCTGTTTACAATCCCTATTACACTTAAAAATAGCATACAAAGAAAAACATACACCACAAATGCAATACTATTAAGAAAATAAAATGTTTTCTTTCTTTCTTTATTTATTTATTTCCAGTTTGATAGCTGGGAAATTCCACTAGGACAAACAGAGCCCATTTTCAGTGGAGGCCCGGGGAGAAAAGCTCCAAAAGCAGTTAACTGAATATATCAAAAGTACAGTATGGGATATACAGTATACAAAAGCATAAATATACAATTTAAAATACAAATATAAAATCAGGGAGTATATGTTTAAAAACACAAATGTTAAAAATATAGATAAAGTAAAAGTAATACAGAGAATATAATTAAAAGTGTAAGTCATAAAGTGTTTACTTTATGACTTCCATTTACTTACTTACAATTAGCTTTCTCCCCTCTCTTCCCCTCTCCAAAGCATTTCCGAACACTAATGACATGAAGTAGGGCATATACTTTAGAGTCCCCCACAAGTCCAACACATTTTGAAAAAGTTCAATATTTCCAGATTTTCTTGTTCTGTCATATTGCACAAATATAATTATTACATTATTGTAATCCCACAGTAAGTTACTGGTTGTATTACTTTTCTTCTCCATCACCGAAATCCTGTCTATGCTTAATTTCCAATGTACTCTTGATTCTTCTAGTTAACTCTCATGCTCCCTTCCTTCTTGCCAACATTTTCTGTTTAAATATTAGAAAAGGTTTCACAGGTACAGTCCCTCTATGGTCTTTATTACCAGAAGAACAAAAAGCAGAATCTCCTTCTGTTTCACAGCTCACTTTTTGTTGAACAAACCTGTGTATTTCCTCCTTATCATGTACTTCATCAAAAATGATTTTGTCCCTCCAGGGAAGAATACCTTAAAGACAGCTGGATACAGCAGTTTGAATCTCACACCTGTGTCTTGACATGCCCTGAATAGTGGAATGAATTTAATCCTCTTCTGCCTGGTGTTCAGTGAGTAATCATTCTGCACAAACACTCTGCTGTCTCCCACTTTTAGTATTTTGTCCTTCTGCCACAGTTTTGTCAGAATCAACTTCTTCTGCTTGTAGGATTGCATCTTTACTATTAAAGGTCTAGGTTGCTTTCTTATAGCTAGGGTTGGAGCATACACACGTGTCCTTTCCAGTAACAACTCCTGCTGTGGAATACCAGTCTAGTTGCTTATTTGTGCTTTCATAAAATTAATGCAGTATGTTCCTTCCAGCTTCTCTGCTATAGTTGAAAATCTCAGGTTTTCCCTATGTGCTCTGTCCTCTAATTCTATTATTTTTTGAAACATCTCTTCCTGAGCAGTTTCATATTCAGCCAGCCTTTTCTTCATTTCAACCTCTGATTTTTGCAGGTTTATCATCTCATCTGAATATCTGTTTAAAGCTTTTTCCCTTTTTCCAGCCTTTTGTTGTTTGTGTTGATATCAGTGTTTTATTTATTTTAACCAGTTCTGTATGCAATTGTCTTATATCCTCTTGTAAGTTACTGGAAGTCATGTCTGAAGGTTGCATTGATTTTTTCTGAACAGCTGCAGAACATTTCCCAGTCATTGTTTCTTCCTCACTTTTTGTAGCTGATTTTTTTCCAGGTCATCTGTATTTCTTTATTCCTGGCATCCAGGCAGTACACTTACTAGTCAGTTACTGAACTTTACCCATAAACACAAGTCTACTGGCCTTCTTTGCTGAGTTTCTGTTTTCACACTGTGATAGCTAGAAACAAACTGTTACTCAGTGTGCAGCCATCCTAGAAGTTAGTTTCTTGTTTGAGCATTTAATTGAAGTAAACTGTTCTCAAAATGTGACACAGGTTCAAATGGAGCTGGCAAGTAGCAACTATATAAGAGATCAGCCTGCCAAACATTGAGTGCGTATAAGCTAAAAGTTGGAATATACATTTAAAACAACTGTCATGTATAATAGGTGTGAGTAACAGCTTCCTGTCCTAATGGCTACTCTGTCCATATTATCATGGAATGTAAATTACTTTACAGGTACAGACAAAAAAAGCAAAGAGTGTTGAATTATATTAAGACATGCAAAATGCAAATAGCAATGCTGCGGGAGACATATTTGGATACAAATGAGAATGTAAATTTGACAAAGAAAGGATTTCAGGGTGGACATTCAGCAGAATATCAGAGGCAAGATGGGCTGCTATAACGATAAAAGATGGAAAAAGATGAAAATACAATAATGACAGATTTGGGGAAGTAAGAGATTACTGGTAGAAGATGAGGATGCATTTATATTCCACTAATATTACGTGGGTTAAGCACATTTTGGGAGAAATAATCATCTTTTAGGATGGAATATTTTTTTATGGGTGGAAACTAAAACTGGGTTTGCAATAGTGAGGATGTATCAGGAAGACCTAGAAGGAAAATGTGACAAGATGGGCTATATTTCAAAAGAAATGTGTGATAATATTTGGCATGGAAGATGGGAATATAGGGTTAGGAACTCAGACAAAAATTTACATATTCTCCAAGGTACAATAACTGGTGTAGAGTGGTTAGCATGTTTATTTAATTAAAAGCTTTAATACAAATACAATAAACATTACAGTCCATTCACTATTAAAAACTAAGGTAAAGATACAATGTAATGAAGTAAAACTAAGACACTGTTAAAAAGGGGAGGAATTCAAGAAATGGGTAGTGGAAATGATTCAAGAGTTATTTCGGAAGACAGACATTTCTTCTAAAGAGAGAGCTAGTCAGTGAGATTAAACACAAATAGAGTTTAAAAACTGGATATAACTAACATAAAGACATACAGGAAATAATTAAAGGGGTTGGCAATGGTTAAAGTACTACAGAATAAATGAAATCGTATAGAACAAAAACAGGACCTACTGCAGAGTGCAAAAAGGAAAATACTAGTGCATTTGCATAATATGCATGAGTTTGCAAAGGTCACTGTTAAGAAACTATTTCCTAATAAAAACTCCAGAGCACAAAATGTTTTTAAAGAAGAAACATATTTATTAAATTATCACTTATGACATGGGCAATCATGCATTTATATAAATGAAAGCAAACCATATTGGCATATATTCAGTTGCATACATCACAAGCCATAATGACATAATTTTAGTTGCAAACATTATACATCACATGTAATCTATCTAGTCATTGTCAAACATTACATAGCCAATTCCAATCATGTCTTCTGTTAAACATCATTCCTCCTTTGCATGTATTGTTTCCACAATTCCCATTTCTTCTATGTCATTTGTTCCCACCCTTTTCTAACGATACCAATTCCAGTTGTTTTATCACTGCTACTATATCCATTACTTCTACTACAGTTGGTTTAGACTATGATTTCCATGTTCTAGTAATTGCTTTTTTTGGCAGCCACCATAATTAGACTCAACAAGGCCTTACTGTGTCTAGGCAATTCTGATTCTGTATCATAGTGCAAAAATATAATTTTCTTAGTTACATTAATTTGCTTACCCAGTATCTCTGACAGAGTAGTCTTCAGGGACTCTTTAAAGTCTGCCAACTCATTACACTACCAGAAAATATGTTGCAAATTACCTCTTTCTTTCCCATCACACCTCCAACATTTGCTGAGGAAAAAACTTTTGAGTCTACTTGGGGTATAAAAATACCTATGTAAACACTTCCAAGCAAAAATACTAAATCTTTTAGACTTTGTTGCATATTTGGGAGACATACATATATCCTCCCATTGTTTCTTTATTAATTGCTTATCCAGTCCTTCTGTTTCTAGTCCTTTCTAACCTCTTGTGATTGATCATTATAGTTATCATGCAATATTTATGCCCTACTAATTATTCCTTTTTTTAAAGGAGTTTTTGTTCTATATTCTACTAAAACTCTGCCAGTGCTGGCCTTTCACTCAGGATCCCCCCATTTCTTTCTTTTTCCCTATACTATGATATCAATCCTTGATAGGAAAGGCAATCCCTATCCTGCAGTCCAAATAAATTCTTGGTCTCTTCCCATTTTTTACCTTGCTCTCTTTAATTATTTGCTCCCAATACCTTGTTTTTTTGCCCATTTTTACAATATATTCCTCACCTTCTTGCCTATTTTCTGTATCCCTGATTGCAGTAATTTCCTTTCTTCATTCTTGTTTTAGCTTAGTTCTTAAAATACTTTCTGCCATTTTATGAATATAATATTCTGTATGGTTATTGCTATTCTCATTAAGGATCTGCATCCAAAATCCCAGTCTATCCTTGTTTCTTGAGCTTTCTCCCATTCATCATCATCATCCCTTTCTACTTTGAATTATAGGTTTCTCCTTGTGCAATGTATAAGAGCCTTAACTGTGTAGCTCTAACATATCCTTTCAAATCAGGTAATCCCAAACTGCCTTGTTCTGTTGGAACAATTAGCTTATCCCACTTGACTCTTGCTGTCTTTCTCTCCCAGACAAAATCCTTCAGTTCTTTATTAATTGCTATCCACAACTTCTCTGGTTGATAAAAAGTACGGCTGACCTATATATATAAAACTAAATGGACTAAAAAAATTTTAACTGCTTGTATCTTGCTATCAATATCGATATAACCAACCTTCTAATTTCTCTGTTTTTGTATTACAGTTTGTTTAGTCTCTTATATCTACCACACCAAAATCCCTTTTAATCCATACTCTGTACTACCATACCAATTATATCCTTGAATTTCTGAGTCCCCTAATTTCTTTCCAAATGGTTCTAATTATAATGCAAATAACAAATGGGAAAGAGGACACCCATGACTAGTTCCACTGCTCAAACAGAAATGATCAGAGAGGAACCCACCCATATTATTTTTTGTCCCTGATCTCTTATATATCCTCCTAATGAACCTTATAATTTTATCAGGGAATGCAAATGCTTCCATTGCCCTACTCATAAACTCCCAGCTTACTCTGTCAAATACTTTCTCGTCATCAAGATCCCCTAATGACAGTAGTATTTTCTTACATTCTGCTTTCCTCTGGATCATCAATGTTCTGTTAATGCTGTTAAATGTTTGCCTCCCGTCCACAAAACTACATAGATCAATATCTATACATTTTACCATCACCTTTGCCCTTTTTTTTGTCCATTATGGACATAAACACTTTATAGTCATGGTATAGGATTGAAATGGGCCTGTATGAAGCTAGATTTGATGGGTCTTTATCCTCTTGAGGTATTACAGCTACCACCTCTTTCTTCCAGGATGTTGGTGCTTCTTCTCCTCTTAAAATACTGTTAAACAAATCCTTCCAGATCTTTATCAGTTTATTCCTCCTAGCTTCCAAACTTCCACAGGAATACCATCAATTCCTGGGGAATTTCCTGTGGATTGGTTACACATCACCAGTTATATTTCATCTCCTCATATCCTAACTGTTAGTAATTGAGCCTCATCTACATCTAACCTTGGCATATTTAATTCATCCATAAATATTTCCATTTGTATCTGTTCATGTCCATATTTCTTTGCTTTATACAGACTTTCATAACATTTTTGAAATATTTCTAGTACCTCTACAGAATCTCTTGCTATCTTCCTTGTTATTTGCTCCCTAAGCTTGGTGATAACCTTTTCTACATTCTTTCACTTGAGTCATTGTTTTTTGTGTTCTGGAGTTATTATCAAACACAGTTGCTTACAGTACTTTTTCCTAAACTCATGCATATTATTGAGGTAATCCCTTATTTTCTGTTTAGTATTCTGCAATTGCTCATCATCTTGTTCTGTGGGATTCTCTCTCTATTCTGCAATACTTTAACATTTGTCAGTCCTTCTAAATTTGTTATGTGTTAATCATAGCTATTTCTTTTATTTCCAGTCTATTTTTAAACTCTACTTTAATTTTATCCCACTCCCTAGTTATATTTTCAGAAGAAATTTCTATCTTCTTTGATAACTCCCAAATAATTTCTGCTACCCATTCCTTAAATTCCTCTCTTTTCAACAGATAGGTGGGACAGCACCAGTGCCTCATTTTTATTTAATTACCCCGCACCTTTATTTTAGTTATTATTGGTGCATGATTTGAAATAGCTATTGGATGCATATCAAAACTTTCAATTAAATGCACATGTTCCTGTGAAATCTAAGTTCTGTCTAGCCTAGCCCGTTTTTTTTATCTTGGGGAATAAAATACATAAATTTACTCTGAACTCCTACTGCTGAATTCACATGTTTTGTACAAAATATTTTCATAAATTTCTTCAAAATTCTACCCTCCTTTTTTATATTTTCAATTTTGATACCCCCAGACACATCTTTACTGTTGCAAATCAAATTTCAGTCCCCAGCTATAGTAATATTCACTGCTGAAAGCTGATTATTTCTACCACAATTTTCTTAAGCTCCATTATTGCCATTTTAGGTGGAAGTTAAATACATGCCAGTATAATCCTCTTCTCTTGCCAGTAGAGCCTAAGTACTACAAATACACCATTATTATCTTTTTTATCCTATTTTATCACTATTGGAACTCCTCTTGCAATTAATATAAGTACTCCCCTTTTCCTTTGTCCCAGCTATTCTGCTGGATAACCATCCTGAAACCTTTCTTTATCAAATCCACGTGTTCAGTTCTTTCCAAATATGTCTCCTGTAGCATAGCTATTTGCACTCTACATTTTAATATAGTTCACTATTCTTTCTTTTTTGTATATATCTGTGAGACCATTTACATTTAAATATAATATAGAAAGTGTCATTATGTTAAAAAGTTACTATTCCCACCTTTTATGTGTAACAGCTTTTTAAGTATCTAGTTCCAGCTTTTGTGTTAGATGCATACACTAATGTTTGGCAGGTTGATTTTTTATACAGTTGTTTCTTGTTATATTGAATTGAGCCTACATCACATCTTACAAAACTTTTTGTTTTATTGAAAGGCCTCAAAAAACAAAAAACAAATGCACCCCAATAACCCCTAAAACCTATTAACTTAATACCAACACACAAAACTATGTACATCTTCAAATATTGAAGTTTTACCCTCCTAATAGGAACAATTGTCCCAAACTGACAGCCACGCTCACAAACTACCTAAAAAGAAGGTTATCCATGCTAACACGTATGGTACAGCCTGTACATCTATTACGTGCTGTCTGGCTTTGTCTTATCTTTATTGCTCTCCCAAACTGGGAAAACACTTGAATGTTTTGAGAAAACATTATCTCCTAGCCATTGAAAGAGAGAAGTACTCTGTCGTTATTGCTCATTATCAGATTGTCTCTGTAGCGACATGAGAACCAGGTACAGAGTTGCTTCTAAAAGCATTTATTTATTTATTTGATAGAGGAAAGCCTTATTATGTTCAATGTTCATTTTATTTATTTGCTTTGTTTTAAAACAAGTTATTGGATCAAGCCAAGGGCCTTAATCCAGTTATTACAATATGTAAGAATGAGAAAAAGCACATCACTTTTTATTTTCACCTGATTTTTCTTTTTTTTTTTTTTTTTTTTGCAGTGCCTATATTTCTTAAAACTGAACAAAGAGACAGAGAAAAGAAGGAAAAAAATAGGGACACTGTTTACTTTAATTTCCCCATTGCACTTTAAAATAACTGAGAAAATGTGACTTTAAGCATGCAGATCATGCATTATAAAAATACTACTCTTTAGAACAACATTTTGTTTTATTTATAGTTAACTCTCTCCCTCCTCTTCCCCTCCCCTGAGCATTATTCCAAATATTAATGATATGAAGTAGGGTATTTGCTTTAGAAACCCCTACAAGTTTAACACAGTCAAAAATTATAATATTTCCAGGGTTTCTTGTTCTGTCATGTTTCACAAATATAATTTATGCTTTGTAATCCCACATGTATTTGTCAATTCCCAGTGGCTGGTATTATTCTACTTTATCTCCATCTCCCAGATCCAGTCTCTGCTTCATTTCCAACATATTCTTAATTTCTCTAGTCAACTCATGTGCTTTTTCTGTCTCTCAAGCATTTTCCATTGAAACATAAGAAAAGGTTACACTAGCACAGTCTCTCTGTGGTCTTTATTACCAAAAGAACAATAAGCAGAATATCCTTTTGTTTCACAGCATACTTTTTGTTGGACAAACTTTTATATTTCCTCATTAGCATGTTCTGCATGAAAAAATTATTTTGTCCCTCCAGGAAAGAATACTCTGAAGATAGCTGCATACGGCAGTTTGAATCATGCCTGCTTCTCAATATTCCCTGATTAGTGGAATAATTGTATTCCACTTTTGCCCGGTGTACAATGAGCAATCAGTTTCCACAAACAGCGTACTGTCTCCCACCTTTAGTACTTTGTCTTTCTGCCACAGTTTTGTCAGAATCAACTTCTTCTGCTGATAGCATTGCATCTTTACTATTAAAGGTCTAGGTTGCTTTCTCATGGCCAGGTTTGGACCATACATGTGATGTGCCCTTTCACTTAACAACTCCTGCTATGGATTACAAGTCCATTTGCTTATTTGTGCTTTCATCAAGTCTGTTCCTTCATTACATTGGTTTGGACATGTGCTGAGGAGGGATGCAGAGTATATTGGGAAAAAGATGCTAAGGATGAAGCTGCTAGGTAACCGGAAAGGAGGAAGGCCTAAGATAAGGTTTATGGATGTGGTGAGAGAGGGCATGCAGGTGGTTGGTGTGACAGAGCAGGATGCAGAGGACAGGAAGAAATGGAAACAGATGATCCGCAGTGGTGACCCCTAATGGGAGCAGCCGAAAGAAGAAGAAGATTCAGACAGCCTTTTCTTAATTTCAACCTCTGATTTTTGCAGTTTTATCACCTCATCTGAATATATGTTTAAAGCTTCTTCCATTTTTCCAGGCTATTGTTATTTGAGTTGATATACTGCATCAGTGTTTCATTTTTTGTAATCATCTCTGAGTACATTTGACTTATTTTTTTATCTAGTTTACTGGAAGTCATGTATTGCACCAAATCTGGAGCTTGTACTGCTTTTTCCTAAACAGCTGCAGAATTCTTCCTAGTCATTGTTCTTTCCTCACTTTTTTGTGATTTATTTTATTTCAGGTTTTCTGAATTTCTTTTTTTGCTGGCATCCAGGCAGTGCACTTACTAGCCAGTTACTGAAATTTACCCAGAAATATGAGTTTACTAGCTCTCTCTTCTGAGTTTTATTTTCACAATGGGAGAGCTAAAATTAAGCTGTTACTCAATGTGCATCCATCTTGAGCACAAAACTTTAAGCACAATGACTTAGGCAACATAAAGTAGAAAAGGTTGCCACCAAACTTGGGAAGCCTTACTTAGTAAAATAATTAGAGATCCTACAGACATATTAGAGATGTTTTGGAAATTTTATGAAAGCAGAGGAAAGTGGAAACAAAGAAAAAACACAGTTGGAACTGTTCACGGAAGACTTAATTATGCCAATGTTAGAGGATGATGAGGATCAACAATTAATAGCTAAAATTCATGCAGAATAATGTTGTGGAGGTGGAATGAGATTTAGCTATGTAATGTCCTGTGTGTGCAAGAGACCAGATGGAAGGAGAGCAAGGCTAGGTTTATCGGAGGCGGGTTCAAATTGTTTTATCATGGTGTGGATGGGAGTAAAAATGGTGTAGGGGTTATCCTGAAGGAACAGTATGCTAAGAGTGTTTTGGAGGTGAAAAGAGTGTTGGATAGAGTGATGTTTATGAAGCTGGAAATTGATGGTGTAATGATGAATGTTGTTAGCGCATATGCTCCACAAGTTGGGTGTGCGATGGATGAGAAAGAAAATTTTTGGAGTGAGTTGGATGAAGTGGTGATGACTGTACCCAAGGGTGAGAGACTGGTGATTGGAACAGATTTCAATGGGCATGTTTGTGAAGGGAACAGAGGGGATGAGGAAGCGATGGGTAGATATGGTGTTAAGCAAAAGAATGCAGAAGGTCAGATAGTAGTGGATTTTGCAAAAAGGATGGACATGGCTGCAGTGAATACATATTTTAACAAGAGGGGGGAGCATAGGGTAACATACAAGAGTGGAGGAAGATGCACACAGGTGGATTATATCTTATGTAGAAGGGCCAGTCTGAAGGAGATTGAAGACTGTAAAGTGGTGGCAGGGGAAAGTGTAGTTAGGCAGCATAGGATGGTGGTTTGTAGGATGACATTGGTGATCAAGAAGAGGAGGATGAGCATAAGGGCAGCACCAATGATCAAATGGTGGAAACTGAAAAAGGGTAATTGTGAGGTGGAGTTTAGGGAAGAGTTAAGACAGGCACTGGGTGCCAGGGGAGTTACCGAATAGCTGGGTAACTGCAGCAGAGCTAGTAAGAGAGATGGCTAGAAAGGTGCTTGGTGTGACATCTGGAAAGAGGAAGGAGGACAAGGAGACCTGGTGATGGAATGAAGAAGTATAGGAGAGTATACAGAGAAAGAGGTTGGTGAAGAAAAAGTGGGATTGTCAGAGAGATGAAGAAAGTAGACAAGAGTATAAGGAGATGAGGTGCATGGCAAAGAGAGAGGTGGCGAAGGCTAAGGATAAGGCGTATGAAGAGTTGTATGAAAGGTTGGACACTAAGGAGGGAGAAAAGGACCTGTACCGATTGGCTAGACAGAGGGACCGAGCTATTAAAGATGTGTAGCAGATAAGGGTGATAAAGGATAATGAGGGAAATGTACTCACAAGCAAGGAGAATGTGTTGAGCAGATGGAAAGAGTACTTTGATGGGCTGATGAATGAAGAGAGTGAGAGGGAGAATAGGCTGGATGATGTGCGGATAGTGAATCATGAAGTGCAGTGGATTAGCAAGGAGGAAGTAAGGATAGCTATGAAGAGGATGAAGAATGAAAAGGCTGTTGGTCCAGATGACATACCTGTGGAAGCATGGAGGTTTTTAGGTAAAATGGCAGAGGAGTTTTTAACTAGATTGTTTAATGAAATCTTGGAAAGTGAGACGATGCCTGAGGAATGGAGAAAAAGTGTTTTGGCACCAATTTTTAAGAATAAGGGTGATGTGCACAGCTGTAGTAACTATAGAGGGATTAAATGATCAGTCACAGCATGAAGTTATGGGAAAGAGTAGTGGAAGCTAGGTTAAGAAGGGAGGTGATGATTAGTGATCAGCAGTATGGTTTCATGCCAGGAAAAAGCACTACAGATGTGATGTTTGCTCTGAGAGTGTTGATGGAGAAGTACAGATAAGGTCAGAAGGAGTTGCATTGTGTCTTTGTGGACTTAGAGAAAGCATATGACAGGGTGCCTAGAGAAGAGTTGTGGTATTGTATGAGGAAGTCGGGAGTGTCAGAGAAGTATGTAAGAGTGATATAGGATATGTACGAGGGAAGTGTGGCAGCAGTGAGGTCTGCGGTGGGAGTGACGGATGCGTTTAAGGTGAAGGTGGGATTACATCAAGGATCAGCTCTGAGCCCTTTCTTATTTGCAATGGTGATGGACAGGTTGACAGATGAGATCAGACAGGAGTCCCCGTGGACTATGATGCTTGCAGATGACATTGTGATCTGTAGTGAGAGTAGGGAATAGGTGGAGGAGACCCTGGAGAATTGGAGATATGCTCTAGAGAGAAGAGGAATGAAGGTTAGCAGGACTAAGACAGAATGTATGTATGTGAATGAGAGGGAGGATAGAGGAATGGTGAGGATGCAGGGAGTAGAGGTGGTGAAGTTGGATCAGTTTAAATACTTGGGATCAACTGTTCAGAGTAATGATGAGTGTGGAAGAGAGGTGAAGAAGAGAGTACAGGCAGGATGGAGTGGGTGGAGAAGAGAGTCAGGAGTGATTTGTGACAGACGAGTACCAGTAAGAGTGAAAGGGAAGGTCTACAAGAGGGTAGTGAGACCAGCTATGTTATATGGGTTGGAGACAGTGGCATTGGCAAAAAGCCAGAGTCAGAGCTTGATGTGGCAGAGTAGAAGATGTTAAGATTTGCACTGGGTGTGACAAGGATGGACAGGATTAGGAATAAGTATATTAGAGGGTCAGCTCATGTTGGAAGGTTTGGAGACAAAGCCAGAGAGGCAAGATTACGTTGGTTTGGACATGTGCAGCGGAGGGATGCAGAGTATATTGGGAAAAAGATGCTAAGGATGAAGCTGCCAGGTAACAGGAAAAGATGAAGGCCTATGATAAGGTTTATGGATGTGGTGAGAGAGGACATGCAGGTGGTTGGTGTGACAGAACAAGATGCAGAGGACAGGAAAAAATGGAAACAGTAGATCCGCTGTGGCGAACCCTAACGGGAGCAGCTGAAAGAAGAAGAAGAATGCTCAACTGACAAAGACTGTATACAAGATTACACACGATGTATAATGTTTCCAGCTAAAAATATGTCAACATTGTTTGTTTTCTTTTATATAAATGTATGATTACCTATATCATAAGTAATAATAAAATAAAGATGTTTTGTTAAAAAAAAAACAATTAATAGGCAAGAAAGGAAGAAATGTGTTAAAAATGATGATGGGTAACCAAGTAACAGGGAAGTCTCCAGGAAAGAATGGTATTCCTGTGGACATTTGAAAGTTGGGAGGGAAGAATGTAATAAAGATCTGGAACGTTTTGTCTAACAGTCTTTTAAAAGGTGGGGAAGTACCATCATCTTAGAAGAAAGCTGTGATAGGTGTATTAGATGGCAAAGACCCTTCAGGCTCAGCGTCATATAGATCAATTTCAATTTTAAACCATGATTACAAAGTGATTATGTCTATACTAGCTAATAGAATGGTAAATCTGCTGCCAAAATTGATAGATATAGATCACTGTAGCTTTCTGAAGGAGGAAGAAAACATTTGACCTTACCAGAACAATGATGATTCAACTGGAAACAGAATGTAAGAAGATACTGCTATTGCTGGTGAGTTTTGATGCAGAGGAAGCATTTGATAGAATCAACTGGGAAATTACGAGTAGGACATTGAAAGAATTTACATTCCCTAACAGAGTAATGGACATAATTAGGAGATTATATGAAGGGTCAGACGAAGGAATGAACTCATTACAACCAAGTGCGCATCCACGCATTTCTGCAGTTAACTCCTACTGTAGCCTCTAGGTGTCAAATATTGATTGTTCATATTTGCATTAATATTTCCAAAACCATACTACATACAAGGTATCAGAAGATTTCATCCTAAAGGATACATGATGGCAAACACAATTATACTGGCATTTGACCTCTGACATTTGCAGCTTAGAGATATTGAATATTATTTGTATACTGTTTATTTCTAGTGTAATAATTTTCATATTTCTCTAACTATCTCAACATTCAGGTAACACAGACAGAACTACATAACCTCATATGAAAGCTCACAGCTGTGTGAAGAAAATCCTGCTGGCAGCATGTGTCTTGCTTGAATAGTTACTCAGATGTTATAAGCTATTTATAAATTACAAAATTAATATTCACTGCCTTTATTTTGGCTTATAAGATCTAGTTTAAAGCATCAAACTGAATCAATGCCACCAATATAATGATTAATTTATCCTGAATAACTTGCCATTTACAGTTTTCTAAGTAACATTTATGGTTCCAGACATATGAATATATGTTTGACCTGTAAGGTGATAACTTCATTTTTTAAAGACTCAAGTCACACTCACTGGGGTTAAAGGTACACACTCAAAAGAGCTGTACTGGGGAAATGTGTTAAGATGAGAGAGTTTCTCCCTTTGATGAGCTATGTTTGAACAGAGAAACTAAGCAGAGACATCCCTTTCTCCCTTATTTACTTTATGTTTAGAGGTACTGGCAAAGAAACTAAGGGAATCACAAAAAAGGCATATAACTGATATGGTACTCAAGACAAACTAGCTTTACTTGCAGATGATATTATTTCATATTTGATAGATCCAGAAATGGACATGTTGGTGTTATGAAACATTTTGGAGTAACATCAAGTCTTTTTTAGATATATAATTAACAAAGATAAAACAAATGCTATTGTAGGAAACTATATATTCGTACATGAAATAGTTCAGCAATACCCATATTTATGGGATATGATAAGATGAAGTATTCAAGTGTATAGATTAAAAAAGATTCTGTTATAGCAGTTATAGATATGTTGGAAGAGACTAAGCAAATGATAATGGAAAAGCTGAGAAACTGCAAGATCTTGATTATGGATATGAATAGTAAGATACAAGCAGTGAAATGTTTGTAGTCCCTTTAATTTTACATATAAACCAGGCATGGTTTTATATCAACCAGAGGAAAAATGTTGATAGTAATTAACAAAGAGTTGAAGGGGCTTATTTGGGAAATGAAGAGGGCAAGAGTTAAGGGAGATATGTCATTTCTCCATAGAACAAGGTAGAAGGAGATGATGATGAAAAGAGGGAGTTCAAGAAATATGGAGAGAGTAGGATTGATGATACAGATCCTTAAGGAGAGCAATAAAACCATATAGAACATTATATAAAGTAGCAGAAGGCATACTAAACACTAAGTCAACATGAGAATTGAGAAAGGATATTTTTAACACATGGGATGACTGCAAAAAGGGTACAGAAAATAGGAAAGATGGAGTCATAATTTATTGGAGAATATTAGCAAAGGAACCAAGGTATTGTGAACAAATGGCTAGCAAAAGAAAGTTAACACAGGGTGATGAGACCAAACAAAAGTTTGGAGTGCAAGTTTAAAACTGCTTTTCATACCAGGGATTGGTAACAGAACACATGAAAAAAGTAAGAGGTAGGGGAGTGCTAAGTGAAAGACCTGCTATGGTAAAGTTGTTTAGTTGAGTCTAGAAGAGGAGCAGCCATTAAAAGGAAAAATTAGTAGGGCATGTAAAAATACTGCATGATAACTGTAAGAATCAATCAGAAGAGGTCAGAAAAGATTGGGGAAATAGAATGGAAAGGCATTTTACCTAGGAAAAATGGAAAAACATCTTTACGGGTGCCAAATATGCAGCAAAGTTATGCAGGTTTAGGATTTTTTCTTGGAAGAATTTGCATAAATATTTTTATAAACCAGCTTCATAAATGGTAGCTGAAAGCAAGTTTAAGTCTGAGCATATTCAGTCAGCACAAATCCAAGAAAAAATGGCTCATAAAGGACTACAAGGGTTAGACCATATTCTGTATTGTATATTTAATAAAAAAAAACTTTTCCAACAAGCTTAAAAGCTTTCAAACTCCCAAGCAGACTTAAGAGAAAGAGGTAGACAGCAAGTGCTGGAGGTATGATAGGAAGCAGATGGGCAATTGGGAACATCTGTTCCGGGAATGTAACAAGTTGGCATATTTTAAAAATTCCCTACAGAATGTTTTTCAGAAATATTGGGGATGCAAATCAGTGTAACTAAGGATATTATTCTTTCACGCTGGGGCATAGGTTCTAAATTGCTCAGATATAGTAAGGGCTTAGTAAGTTTAATGCTGCTTCCAAGATGGCTGCACACTGATCAACAGCTTAATTTCAGATCTCCTAGTATGGAAAAAAGAAACTGAGAAATAAGAGCTAGTAATTCTGCCAGCTTGAGTAAAATTCAGTTACTGGCTAGTAAATACACTGTCTAAATGCCAGTAAAGAAGAAGAAATTTAGAGAGCATGGAAGAATATCAACTAGAAAAGGTGAAGAGGAAACTTTGACTGGAAAGAGTCAGGCAGCTGGCTAGCAAAAAGCAGTTCAAGCTTCAGCTTTGATACAAGAGATGACTTACAGTACTTTAGAGGAAAAATAAATCAAATGTATTCATAGGTAATTAAAATAAATGAAACATTGAAAGAGTATATCAATGCAACTCAAATACGAAAGGCTGGAAAAGATAGAAGAAGCTGTAACTAGCTATTCTGATGAACTGATAAAACTGAAAAAAATCACAGGTTAAAATGAAGTAACGGATAGCTGAGTATGAGAGTTTTCAAGAAGAGCTGTTTCAAAAACATGTTGAGTAAGAAGACAGAGCACACAGAGAAAACTTGACATCTTCTGCTGTACCAGAGAAAATGGAAGAAACATACTGTATAAATTTTATGAAACCACAGATAAGCAACTGGAATGGTATTCCACAGCAGGATTTGTTACCTGAAAGGGCACATAAGTGTATGTTCCAAACCTGGCCATGAGAAAGCAGCCAAGACCTATATTAGTAAAGATACAATCATAATAGCAGCAAAAGTTGATTCTGACAAAATTATGGCAGACTGGAAAAGTATTAAAACTTGGAGAGAGCAGTGTTTTTAGAAAATGATTATTCAATGTTCACCAGGCAGAAGAGAAGCAAATTTATCTCCACCGTCAGGGAATATGGAGAGGCAGGTGTGAGAATCAAGCTGCTGTATCTAGCCATCTTCACATTGTTTTTTCTTGGAGGATCATAGTAATTTTTGATGCAGAATAGGCTAAGGAGGAAACAAAAGGTTTATCCAACAAAAAGAAAGTCAACAAGCAGAAGGGAACTCTGCTTCTCATTCTTCTGACAGTGAAACATTTTCCAATGTTCCAAAGCAGAAATACTTGAAAGAAAGAAAAAAAGCACAAGAGTTGACTAACAGAATCAACAGTACATTGGATATGAACCAGATTCTGGTGTTGGGAGATGGAGATTAACAGGACAAAGGCCAGCAATTCTGAAATTAGTAAATAAATGGAAGACTATAAAGCATCTTATCAATTTGTAAAATATGGTTTTGCAAGAAAAAGTAGCTGAAAAACACTGGACTTTTGTTAACTTTGTTAAACTTGTGGGTGGACTGTAAAGCATATATCCCCTTTATATCATTAATGTTTAGAATGACACTGAAAGGGGAAAACTAAATGTACCTAAAACAATTTGTATTCTTATTAATATTTATATAAACAATTTCATGATATAAACTGCATGTTATATATAGTAAAACAGTTTTGTGTGGTGTGTGATCAGGGTATTTTAAATGTGGGGGGAGTCTTTTCAGTGACTGATGTATATGTTAAAGATATTAAAGCAAACAAGCATACATGTCAACCTCTTAGAGCAAGAAATCTGGACAAAGCCATACATAATGGGCGGACAAAGGCCCAAAAATAGGGACAATTTTAAAATATTGTTCTTTCAAACTTAGAAAGTATATAGAATAACAGTTTTGCAATTAGCATGAATTTTCTAAGGGGTATGAAGTCTGAAACTCAAATGTATGTCATTATTTTCTGACTTCAGTCTTCAATGATTTGCTAGAAAACCACAACTTTATGAAAAATGGACCAAAAATATGAGTCAAGAATCTGAACATTCTGCAAAAATCTGTAGTTGAGAGGTATGTAAACAAGTACCAACATAGGTTTTACATTAAAACAAAAGAAAAAATGTTGGACAAAAGCAAGTTTAATGTTCGTATGCTGTGATCTTGAGTTTCTGCAGCAGGGTGAGTTGTAGAAGTACACTGATTATATTATATGTAGAATTAGGATATTTTCTCTTTTTATTTTACAATGGGAAATGTCTAGATTACTATCTTGTAAGCTGTAAACAGGTGTTTTGTAGGCATGTAGGCTTTAAAAATAAGTCAAAATGGTGAAAGACATGAAATGCTAAGCTTTTTACAACTGCAAAGATGTTAGCTTGTTTACTTTCCATTGAAAAATGCTCAATGGAGTTGAGATGTCTGCAGCTGAGGGCAGTTGTACATTCTTGTCTGAGTGAAATTCACAAAGACTCAATGCTGAGTACATTTCCATGGAGACAAGCCATCTGCAGGTGCAAGCAATTAATATTGAGAATTCTGAGCATTGTTTTCTGAGGGAAATGCAAAATTTAATGGTAGAATGGCAAGCAGTTCAGTGAAAAAATTAAGTTTGAAACTATGGGAAGTGAATAAGATATAACAACTTTCCTTGCAGCTTTAATACTTTTATGCAGTTAATAGAACAGTGTACAATTTCACTTTATTTAAGGATAGTAAGTTCACTTTTTTCTTAGGGTTAAAAGTTAATGTTTTCTGTAAATATACAAGCTGTTTTTGATATCAGGAATGGGAAGAATGAGAGAGAGAGAGATAAGAAAAGAACAGACAGCAATCAGTATAAGTGGGAGCACATGTTATAGCATGCTGTTTAGCATGGGTAACCTTACTTTTATGTTAGAAAACACCTGTATGTGCAGCTGTCATTTTGGGGCACTTGTTCTTTTCTGGAGAGTTAAACTTTCTTTTGAAGATGTACATAGTTTTGTGTGTTTGTTCCAAGTTAATGAGGGATGAGGGTGTTTTGTTTTTTTTTTTTTGGTTAGGGTTTTCAATAAAACAAAAAGTCTTGAAAAATGTGGCATAGGTTGAAAAGGAGATGAGAATAAACAACTGTACAGACGATCAACCTGCCAAACATTAGTATGTGCATGTAACACAAAAATTGGAAATATACATTAAAAAAATATGTCATGTATAATAGGTGGAAACAATAGCTCTTTATCATGATGGCTATGCTGACCAAATTATCCTGGTACGTGAATGATCCTGCAGGTAGAGATAAAAACAAAAGAGTATTAAATTTATATTAAAAATGCAGAGTGCAAATAACAATGCTGTGGGAGGCATATTTGGAAAGAAATGAGCATGGGATGATTTCAGAATGAATATTAAGCAGGATATGAGGGACAGAGGAAAAGGGGAGCAATTGTACTAATTGCTAGAGGGACTCCAATGGTTATAGATGAGGAAAAAAAAGACAAAAAATGGTAGATTGGTGGTAATAAGAAGCTAGTGGCAAGGGAGGATGATTACACTGGCATGTATTTATATTCCATTGAAAACAGGTATTACAGAGCTTAAGAAATTTTTTGGAGAAAGAATCAGCTTTCAGAAGGGACTATTATTTATACATGGGGACTGGAATTTGATTTGCAATAGTTATGATGCATCAGGGGAATATAGAAGGGATGATACATATTTGGTATGGAAGATATGAATTCAGTAGTAGGAACCTCAACAGAATTTACATATTATTCCCCAAGGTGCAATACCTGGGCTAGACTAGACTGAAATTATATTTCATGGGATCATGTGCATTTAGATGAAAACTTTGATACACTCATCCAATAACTATGTCTGATTATGCACCAATAAAAATTAAGATAAAAATGCAAGGTAATGTAGTTAAAATAAGACACTAGCACTTTCCTGTTAAAAAAGACAGTAATTTAAGGAATGATTAATGGAAATTATTTCAGAGTTATTAGGGAAGATAGAAATGTCTTCAGAAGTTATAGCTAGTGACTGGGACAAAATGAAAATGAAAAATGGAGTTTAAAAATAGGTTAAAAATAAAAGACAAAGTGATATGGTTAAGAAATAATAGACTTTACTTAAAGGGGATGACAAGGGTTAAAGTAATGCAGAATAAGAGGCATCTCATAAAACAAAAAAGGAGCAAATGCAGAGGGTTAAAGAGAAAATAAGGGAACATCTGGATAATATACATGAGTTTAGAACTGAGCTGCAGTTGAACAACAATTTTTGATAACAACTCCAGAGCACAAAAGCTTTTAGAACAATGACTTAAGCAACATAACATAGAAGTGGTTGCCACCAAACTTAGGGAACGTTTAGGAAGAAAAATAACCAGAAACTAGACAGAGGTTTTAGAGATATTCCAGAAATTGTATAAAGTTTGTATAAAGCAGAGAAATGTGTAAATTAAGAAAGTGTACAAATAGAAATATTTATGGATGGCTTAATTATGCCAAGATGAGAGGCAGATGAGGCTCAACAACTAACAGCTAAGACTGGAGGTGATGAGATAAAAACAGTGATGTGTAATCAATCTTCAGGAAAATCTCCAGGAACAGATGGTATTCCTGTGGAAATTAGGAGAGAAGAAAGTGATAAAGCGTTGGAATATTTTGTATAACAATATTTTAAAAGGAGGGAAGTACCACCATCTTGGAAGAAAACTATGTGGCTGTGTTACATAAAGATGGCAAAGACCCTTCAGATCGAGCTTCATATAGACCCATTTCAAATTTAAACCATGATTATAAGCTGTTTATGATGATCCATAGGGAAGAAGAATGTAAGAATCTGTTGTCAATGGGTTTTGATGCAGAGAAAGTATTTGACAGAGTAAGCTGCGATTTTATGAGGGGTCTATAGCACTTCATCGAAAGCTTAATTCCATGAATGTCTATTCATAGAACCCTAATCATTGAACACCCATTCATTAAACATTTACATCATCAAAACTTTTTTCTAGGGAATGAAACTACTTGACCACCAGGGCAATCGTTAACAAACAACATATTATTTTAAACTCACCAAGGTGGGGGGCTTAGCCCCCATACCCCTCAATGTCACCCCCCCTAATTATATGCACAAACTCCAAGATCGCACTACATTGGGGAAAAGGGCAAATTTGTAATGATGGCCAACTAACTGCCTTCCTTAGGAAAAAGTTTTGATGATATAAACGTTTGATGAAAGGGTGTTCGACGATTAGAGTTCAAAGAATAGGCATTCTCAGAATTAAGCTTTTGATGAAGAGATAGGAACCCGTTATGAGTATGGCATTGGAAGCATTTACATTCCCTGTTACAGTAAAATGGTTAATTAGAAGAATATATGAAGGATCAGAGGCAAGCATTACAGTGGGTGCATTCCTCTCAGATATGTTGTGTTTGAACAGAGGAACCAGGCAGGGGTGTCCTCTTTCACTTTTGTTTTTGCTTTATTTTTAGTGCCATTAGCAAATAAAATAAGGGACTCAGAAATACAATGATATGATTGCTATGGTATTCAAGAAAAGTTAGCTTTATTTGCAGATTATACTATTTTGCACCTGATAAATCCAGAAAATGACATGTCAGTGTTGTTGAACATTTTGAGACAGTTTCAAGTCTTTTCAGAATATAAATTTAATGAAGATAAAACAAAGGCTATACCCATAAATTATGTACCCACAAACTGGTCCAGCAATACCTGTATTTATTGGGACATGATAAGATTAAGCATTTAGGAGTAAGGATTAAAAGGGCTTCTGCTGTGGTGGTTAAGGATGGGTCTATATTATAACATCGAATTTTATAAAGTTTGAATGTTA
Organism: Protopterus annectens; assembly: GCF_019279795.1. NCBI lineage: Eukaryota > Metazoa > Chordata > Ceratodontiformes > Protopteridae > Protopterus > Protopterus annectens. The sequence continues at coordinate 921,964,163 of NC_056727.1, read as the reverse complement.
TAATATCAAACCAGTTTTATCGAATGCTGAAAACAGAGAAGGTGCAGGGCACCAAATTCTTTCCATGGGAAATAATTCGGTGGGCCGTTGCTGTGGCTTCACTGTTTTCAGCGTTCGATATGTTGGAACATTACTGTTCAGGTTCAGGTAAGTGTACGATTGTGTGTAGGTTAGGGGGTGGGTTAGGTGAGTTAGGGTTAGGGAGCGGGCCAGGTAAGTGTGCGGTTGTGTGGATGTTAGGGTTAGGGCGCAGGTTAAGTGAGTTAGGGTTAGGGCATGGGTGAGGTGAGTGTGTGATAGTGACGGACCTTAGGGTTAGGGTTGGGTTAAGGTAAGTGGATAGCTAGTAGTGTATGTAAAGTTTAGTTTAGGTTTAAGTGTAGGATTTTAAGTGTATGTGTGTGGATTGCTGTTTTTTTGTGTGTGTTTGTGTTGTGTGTATGTTTCTCGGAAGAGCGATTTATTTCCCTGGGAAAAAAAATCGCTATTCTGACTGTTCAATGTTTGCGGATTTTGGTGTTTAGGGTTCGATATTATAACATTCGATCTTTGTAGATTTTGATGTTATAATATAGACCTGTTAAGGATATGTGGGAAGAGACTAATCAAAAGATAATATAAAAATTAAGAAACTGGAAACTTACTTTTATTTATGGATATGGATAGTAAAACACAAGCAGTGAGAATGTTTTTAGTCTCTTTAGTCTTGTACATGGGTCATGCATACTTTTATCAACCAGAGAAGAAGTTGTGGGCAATACTTAAAGAATTGAAGAAGTTATCTAGGAGGGAAAGAGAGCAAGAGTTAAGTGAGATATGTTGATCCTTCCAATAGAACAAGGTAGTTTAGGTTTACCTGATCTGAAGGAATATTTTAGAACTACACTGCTAAGGCTCATATACATAACACAAACAAAAAATTATAATTCAAAGTGGAATGGGATGATGATGAAGCAAGTGGGAAGTTCAAGAAGAGAAAGAGTGGGATTTTGGATACAGATACTTAAGGAAAATAAGCATACTGAATATTGTATTCATAAAGTAGCAGAAAGTATTCTAAGAACTAAGCTAATACAAGAATGGAGAAAGGAGATTTTGCCAATATGGATGACTGCAAGTAGGGGTACAGAAAATAGGCAAGAAAAGGTGGAATTCACTGGAGAAACCTGGGAAAGGAACCAAGATACTGGAAGGAAATAACTCGTAGGAAAGATAATAAAGTTGGATGAGGTGTAGAAGACATTTGTATTGCAGGCTAGAGACTGTGTTCCTTACCAGGACTTGATCTCAGAGTACAAGCAATTAGAGGAATTTTAACTGAAAGACCTGCACTGACAAAATTTTTAGTTGAATCTAGAACAGATGCAGCTGTTAAAATAGAGATAATTAGTAGGGCATATAAAGCATTGTGTGATAGTTATAAGACTCAATCAGAGAACCTTAGAAAAGTTTGGGAAGAGACACAGGAAAAACAATTTACAAGAAAACAATGAGAAGACATATGTATGGCTCCCAGGTGTGCAACCAAGTCCAGAAGGTTTGAATCTTTGCTTAGAAGTGTTTGCACAGGTATTTATATACCCCAAGCAGGCTACAAAGATTTTTTCCTCAGGTTAATAGCAAATGTTGGAGGTGTGATTGTGAAAAAAAAGAGGTAAATGGGAACATATGCTTTGGGAGTGTAATGAGTTGGCATATTTTAAAAATTGCCTACACAGTAATCTGTATCAGAAATATTGGGTGAGCAAACAGCTGTAAGGAAATTATTCTTTTCAGCTAGGATACAGGACCTGAGTTGCCTAGAGAGAGTAAGGCCTTAATAAGTTTAATTATGTTGGCTTCCAAAAAAGCAATTACTAGAAAATGGAAATCAAAATCTATACCAACTGTATTTGAGGTATTGAATATTATAAAAGAGATAAAAGAGCTGGAGAGAGGGATCTTTAGAAAAGTGAAGGAGCAAATTACATGGAAATAAATGGAGATTGTGGGAACAATGCATGCATAATAATGTTCAGGAGGAGGATGAGTGAGGATTAAGGGAAGGCAGAAATTCAACAATTTTAGTAATGTTGGACTGGTGACATTGTATTTAAATGGAAAAATGTTAAAACAGTTTGTTATCTTTTCTGTAAATATATGTTTGCCTATGTCGGAACTGATAATTTAACAGAGGTGTTTAACAAAATAGTTATGTCTGGCTAGTACCTTAGATGTGAGTAGACATCCAAGGTATGCAGTTTCCTTTATTCTTCAATTTTAATATCAGTAAAGAAAATAGTAAATGGATAATTTGGCTTAAAGTAAACTCAGATACCACTTTAGGCATAAAATACAGAATAGTTCTCAAAGAAACCCTGTGTCTGTGAAAAATAAGGTAGGATTGACTCACCATAAGAGTTTTCAACTCAGATACTCCTCTTTTAGAGGTCAGAGAAATCAGAAAAAACTGTTATCCATGTTAAGAACCTCAAGTCAGCAAGGTCAGCTGGTTCAAATAGAGTAAGTGTTTTTTTTAAACAAGAAACATCTTTATTATATGTGACCTATGCAATCTTGCATTTATATAAATGAAAATAAACCAGTAGTGATGCAATCTTAGTTGCAAATATTATGCATTACAAACCATGCCAACACAACTGTAGCTAGAAACATTATACATCACTTATAATATATCCAGTCATTGTCAGTCAACTGTTAGATGGCTCATTCATATCCTGCCTTATTTTGAACCTCATTCCTCCTCTGCATGTTTTGAATCCGCATTTCCCATTTTTCCTATGTAATTTATTCCTACCTTTTTCTAAAGATCCCAGTTCCAGTGTTTTTATACCTGTTACTATCTTTGCTACTTCTAGTAAAGTTGGCCAAGACTTTGATTTACATTTCCTAGTAATTGCTTTTTTGGCAGCCATCATAATTAGACTCAGCAAGGCCTTACTATGTCTAGGCAATTCCTATTTTCTATCATAGCTCAAAAAATTATTTCCTTAGTTACACCAGTTTGCTCAACCAGAATCTCCAGCAGAGCAGTCTGCGGGTAATCTTTAAAGTCTGCCAACTCATTATACTTACAGAATATGTTCCTAGTTACCTCTTTCTATCCCAACACATCTCCAACATTTCATTTCTACCTGACAAAAATTGTTTGGAGTCTACTTGGGGTATAAAAATACCTATGCAAACACTTCCAAGCAAAGATCCTTAATCTTCTAGACTTTGTTGCATATTTGGGAGGCATACATATATCCGCCAATTGTTTCTTTGTGAATTGCTTATCCAGTCTCTCTTCCCAATCCTTTCTAACCCCCTTTGATTCATATAGTTATCATGCAATATTTTATATGCCCTACTAATTATTCCTTTCTTAACAGCAACTTCTGTTCTAGATTCCACTAAAAACTCTACCAGTGCCAATCTTTCATTTAGGACCCCTCTATGCCTTATGTCTTTCTCTTTGCCTATACTCTGATATCAACCCGTGATAGGGAAGGCAATCTGTAACCTGCACTCCAAATACATTCTTGGCATCTTTCTATTCAATTACCTTTCCCTGTCCAGATATTTGGTCCCAGTACCTTGGTTCCTTTGCCAGTTTTCTCCAATAAATTCCAGCCCCCTCTTGCCTATTGTCTGTATCCCTAATTGCAGTCATCCTTATTGGCAGAATCTCTTTTGTCAGTTCCTGCATTGACTTTGTTCTTAGAATACTTTCTGCTACTTTATGAATATAATATAATGTATGATTACTGTTATTCTCCTTAAAGATTTGCAGTCAAAATCCCAGTCTCTCCTTATTTCTTGAGCTTCCCCCCTGTTTCATCATCATCTCTTTCCACTTTGAATTAAAGTTTTCTGCTTGCGCTATGTATAGAAGACTTGACTGTGTTGCTCTGAAATACCCCTTTAAATCAGATAATCCCAATCCACTCTGTTCTATTAGAAGAATAAGCTTATCCCACTTGACTCTTGCCATCTCCCCTCCAAGATAAAATCATTCAGCTCATTTTTAATTGCTATCCACAACTTCTTCTCTGGTTTATACAAATATGCCTGATCTGTGTATAAGACCAAAGGGACTAAAAACATTTGAACTGCTTGTATCTTACTATCAATCTCCATATAGCAGAGCTTCCATTTTCTCAGTGTTTGTATTATCTTTTGTTTAGTATATATCCACTTATCATTAGCTCCCACATCTGAATTATTTTTAATCTGTACTCCTAAATACTTCATTATATCATGTCCCCATAAATATGGATATTGTTGAACCAATTTCTATGTGGGTACATAATTTACCACTATTGCCATTGTTTTAGCTTCATTAATTTTGTACCCCCAAAAGATATGAAACTGTCTCAATATGTTCCACAGCAGTGTAATCTCCCTTTCTAGCTTTGTCAGGTATAAAAAATGTAATCTGCAAATACAGCCAGCATTTCTTGACTACCATACCAATTATATCCTTGAATTTCTGAGTCCCTTATTTTCTTTGCCAATAGTTCTAAATATAATGGAAATAACAATGGGGTGAGAGGACACCTCTGCCTGATTTCTTTGCTCAAGCAGAAATTATCAGAGAGGACCCCAACCACTTTAATTTTCACCTCCAAACCTTCATATGTCCTCCTAATCAACCTTATAATTTTATCAGAGAATGCAAATGCTTCCATTGCTCTGCTCATAAAGTCCCAGCTTACTTTCCACATGCGTTCTATGCATCAAGACCAACCAACAACAGTGGTATTTTCTTAAACTCTGCTTCCCTCTAGATCATCAGTGTTCTGTTAACATTGTCAAATGTTTGCCTACCCTCCACAAAACCACATTGGTCCATATCTATCCATTTTGGCATCACTTTTGCCATTCTTTTAGCTATTATAGATATAAACACTTTATAATCATGGTTTAGTATTGAAATGGGCCTGTATGAAGCTGGATCTGATGGATCATTACCCTCTTTTAGGTATTACAGCTGCCACTGCTTTCTTCCAGAATGTTGGTACTTCTCCTCCTATTAAAATACTTTTAAACAAAACCTTCCAAATACGTATCAGTTTTTTCCATCCTAGCTTCCAAACTTCCACAGGAATACCATCTATTCCTTGGGACTTTCCTGTAGATTGGTTATGCATCAACATTTTTATTTCATCTCCTTCTATCCTGTTAGTAATTGAACTTCCTCTACCTCTAGCCTTGGCATATTTAATTATTCCATAAACACTTCCATTTGTACCTTTTCTTGATTTCCATATTTCTGTGCTTCATACAAACTTTCATAGAATTTCCAAAATATTTCTAATACTTCAACAGGATCCCTTGTTTTCTTCCTTGTTATAGACACCCTAAGGCTGGTGACAGCCCTTTCTACTTTCTGTTGCCTGAGTCATTGTGCTAAAAGTTTTTGTGCTCTAGAATTATTATAAAAAAACAGTTACTTAACAGCAATTTTTCTAAACTCATGCATATTATCAAGGTAATCCCTAATTTACTAAGCATTCTGCAGTCGCTCCTCTTCTTGTTCTGTGATATTCCCCCTATTTTACAATACTTTCACATTTGTCAGTCCCTCTAGTAGCTCCTGAATAACCATTTCTTAAATTCCTCTCTTTTCAACAGATAAGTGGAAAACTGCCAGTGTCTCATTTTTATTTCATTACCCTGTGTTTTCATTTTAGTTATTATTGGAGCATGACCTGAAATAATTATTAGGTGTGTATCTAGACCTTCAATTAAATGCACGTATTCCTGTGAAATGTAAATTCTGTCTAGCCTACACAGTTTTTCTGTCTTGGGGAATAATACGTAAATTCACTTCAAACTCCTAGTACTGAATTCATGTCTTCCTTCCCAAATATTTTCAGAAATTTCTTTAAGAATCTACCCTCCTTTATTATATTTCCCTTCTGAACCCTTCAGACACATCTTCACTCTTGCAAATCAAATTCCAGTCCCCAACTATAAATAATATTCCTTGCCATAAGCTGATTATTTCTCCTAGAATTTTCTTAAGCTCCATTATAGCAGTTTTTGGTGGAATATAAATACATGCCAGTGTAATCCTCCTCCCTTGCCAGTAGCCCCTGAGTACAAAAGTCTACCATTATTGTCTATTTTATCATCTTCTATTAGTATTGGAGCTCCTCTTACAGTTAATATAAGTACTCCTCTCTTCCTTTGCCCCAGGTATTCCTCTGAATAACCATTATGTAAACTTTTTTTTTTCAAATTCATATCTTCAGTTCTTTCCAAGTGTTTCTCCTGTACCATAGCTATTTGTATGCTACATTGTTTAATATAGTTCACTACTCTTTCTTTTTTTGTATTTGTCTGTGAGACCATTAATGTTTAAAGACAATATAGAAAGCATGAAAGCATCATATTCTTCAGAAACTATTATTCCCACCTTTTATGTATAACAGTTTTTGTTAAATGTCTAGTTCCAGCTTTCGGGTAACATCTATGTACTGTTTGGCAGATTAATCTTTTATACAGTTGTTTCTTGTCATCTTCATTTCAGCCTATATCACATCTTATAGAACTTTTTTTTTTTTTATTGAAAACCCTGAAACAAAACTACACACACACCCAATATCCCCTAAAACCTGTTAACTTAACAATAACACATAAAACTATGTCCCTCTTCAAATATCGAAGTTTTACCCTCCTAATAGGAAGAATTGTTCCAAACAGACATCCACATGCTCACAGATTCGAGCTAACCTAAAATAAAGGTTATCCATGCTAGGACTTGTGGTACAGCCTGTGGTTCTATTTAGTGCTCCTCTGGTTTTGTCTTATCTTTATAGCTCTCTCAGCTGTAAAAACACTTAAATGCTTTCAGAAAACATCTTCTCCAAATTATTTCTCTTCATCAGATTGTCTGCTAGAGACATGATTGATAACCAGACACAAAACTGCTTATTTATGAAAAAAAACATAATATTCAGTATTTTTTTTATTTACTTGCTTTCTCTTAAAACTTGTTACTAGATTAAGCTAATGGTCTCAACACAGTCATTCCCCTATGCAAGAATGAGAAAAAGCACACTATTTTTTCTTTCTTTTGTTATGCTCTTTTAACCAGATCTTTTTTTTTTACATTGCAGTGGCTACATTTCTTAAAACTGAACAAGGAAAAAGAGAGAAAGTATTCTGAGAACTAAATCAACAGGAGACTGGTGGAAGAAGATTCTACTGATATGGATGACTGCAATTAGGTATACAGACAATAGGCAAGAGGGGACTGGAATTTACTGGAAATACCTAGCAAAGGAGACAAGGTATTGGGAGCAAATAACTAGAGTGGGAAAGGTAATAGAATGAGAAAAGGCCAAGCATTTATTTGGACTGCAGGCTAGAGACTGCCTTCCCTATCAAGGATTGATATCAGAGTATAGGCAAAGAGAAAGAAATGGGGTGTCCTAAAAGAAAGACCAGCACTGGTAGAGTTTTTAGTAGAATCTAGAGCAGAAGTTGTCATTAGAAAAGGAGTAATTAGAACATATAACATATAGCATGATAACTATAAGAATCAATCAGAGAAGATTAGAAAAGATTGGGAAAAGAGACTGGATAAGCAATTCACAAAGAAATAATGGGAGGATATATATGCATGTCTCCCAAATATGCAACAAAATCTATAAGATTTAGGATTTTTGCTTGGAAATGTTTACATAGATATTTGTATACGCCAAGAAGACTCCATATAATTTTTCCTAAGGTAGAGAGCAAATTTTGGAGGTGTGATAGGGAAGAACAAGATACTTGGAAACATATTTTCTGGGAGTCTGGTGGGTTGGTGGACTTTAAATATTCCCTGTGGGATGCACTGTTGGAGATGCTGGGTGGGCAGATTGGTGTGATGAGGGAGAAGATTTTTTTGAGCTATGATACAGAATCGGAATTGCTTAAACATGGTAAGGCCTTGCTGTGTCTAATTATGGTGGCTGCCAAAAAGCAATTATTAGAAAATGGAAATCAAAGTCTTCCCTTCAACTATTTAAATTTATTGGCAATTCTACTGTATTCCATAGTACCGGAATACAAAAGTGATCACCCCCTTTCAATCTATCTTGCTGTTTTAAAAATAGTGACTCTCCACTAAAACTTAACTTTTTAGACAGGTAAAACTCAAGCTACCTACTTTCACATCTAACTTCTCTAGTGCACACTGCGGTGTTTAGGATAAACCATTTTTTTCATCTTACCTTTAAGCATCCCTGTGACTAGCACTTACTCTAGTACCTGCTGGAAAGCACTAGGAAGCATTAAACTGATACAAGCACTTAACTCCCCTTATTAATAAGGAGAAATTAATCATAGGCACTAAACAGCCTATAATTGCAAAGTCCCTTGCTAAAGTAAGGGAAAACAGCTCCTGTACTTTAAAAAAAAGCACCAAACCAGGCATGTCCAAGGGTCAGCTTCCATTGATTTCTCCTGTCCACCTGGTGAATCTGGGCATACTGGGGCAATGCAGTAATTGCCTCATGTACACAGACAACCCTCTCCTCCTACCAGCCAACACTACAACCTGTGAGAGATGCACTTACATAGCCAAACTGGAAGCAATGCTCTCTCCACCCAAGATTGTGCTAGGCAGTCAAGAAGAGAAGGTTAACACCCATACTACACCTCAAGCAACACACAGCCCTTCTAAACTCATACCACCAACACCCACACATAGCAACACTAAATCCACATATGTGGAGGCCCTTAACTGTAACCTGCCCAAGCAACAAGGACCTCCGAAGCGGAAACACAAACAAACACCAATCACAACCAAAGTGTCGCATAGCTCACAACACCAGTGTGCCACCCAGCAACAGCCCCTAAGGCAAGACAACATACCTAACACTTTAGTCATAGGTGACTCTATAGTCACGCACACTGATGTCCCACTCACCAGGCTGAACAAGGAGAAAATTACAGTGAGCTGTCTGTCGGGTGCCAGGATCTGCCATATAACTCATGCACTCAAGTCACTCCACAGTACAAATATGACTCTGTCATTGTCCATGTTGGAGTGAATGACTTGAGACGTACCTCCCTGGACTACATGAAAAGAGACATGGAAGAGCTCTCGCATCATGTGGCCCAGGCAGGTGTGACCTTAGCCCTGTGTACCATCCTGCCTTTGTCCAGAATGATACCACAATATAAAGACAAAATGACTGACTTCAACAGTTGGCTAAGCTTCTGGCGTCATTCAAAGGGGATCCAATATCTGTCTGCCTGGGACGACATGATCGACAGCCCACGATGCTTTGCCAGAGATGGTCTGCACCTGTCGCCCCTGGGATTCAGGTTACTGGCTAAGGCTCTTGCCACCCCTATAGTGCCTTTTTTAGGCAAAGTTCAAAGGACAAAACCACCACCGTAACAGGTACAAGCATGCAAAATCTGAAGGTAATGCTACTCAATGCGAGAAGCCTTAACCTTAAAATGCACTCTCTCGAGGCACTCCTAAAAGTGGAGAACATTGATATCTGTGCAGTAACTGAGACCCGGTTCAAGGCTCCAGAGAGCACCCCTGCAATACCAGGCTACAACTCTTACCACACTTTTTGGCTACCAAACCAGGATCGAAACACTAAAGGTGGAGGAGTGTCCATATTCGCCAAGGATATTCACACCACCAGGTTAGTTGCCCAACACAATGCATCTGAAATTCTCCAGGTGGAACTAACACTAGGTAAGACTGCAATACAAATTGTAGCTTGCTACAGATCTCCCACCTTGCCCCAAGATTCTCACTACACCTTTCTAAACATACAGGAAAATATTAATATACAACCAAGCACCCTAATACTGGGTGATTTCAACTACCCTGCCATTAACTGGAAAAACTAATCATGCACCAACACCTTTGCCCAACGGTTCTTGGAATTTATAAATTCCAATGCCCTGGATCAACTAATCCATAGTCCCACCAGGGGCTCCAGTATCCTAGACCTGGTCATTACCAACATGGGAAATTGATGTTCCAGACCTATGGCCACCCCCTCGTTGGTCAGGTCAGACCATAAGCTAATCACCCTTAACATCCAAATCCCACCCCCACACCCCAGTAAGGAAACCTCCATAAAAAACTTATCCAAGGCCAACTTCATGCTACTCAAGTCAGAAGTTACAAACTTCATGACATCCATGCAGACGGGAACTGAAAGTTTGACTGCTGAGTCCTACACTAAGGCTCTGTATGAGCACATCCACTCATGCATGAATCTTGCCATCCCAAATAGAACCAAGATGCTCTCCTCCAAAAAAAGGAAGCCAATCTGGTGGTCCCCTGCCATAAACAAACTTTACAATAAAAGGAAAAAACTGTTGCAGAAAAGAGGAAAATCCCAGGATGCAACAAATTCCCTTACCAGCCTCAGTAAGAAGCTGAAATCCCTCATAAAATCCTCCAAAGCTAGTTACGAAAATAAAATTGCCAAAGATTCCAAAGACAACCACAAAGCATTCTATAACTATGTCAAGACTCTAAATGGCAATGCTCAGATCTGCTCTGAGCTACATCAGAATGGCATTAAATATACTGATCCCAAGGATATTGCCAATATCCTGGCAGATCGATTCAGTGCCAACTTCACGCCCCTCTCACCCCCTAAATGGCCCATCTCAATACTGGAAGATTGCCAAATTCTGGTAATAATGGCCACACAGGTAAAAAACGCACTCTCCAAAGCTAAGAACCTTAGCTTTAGCTAAGCTAAGCTAAATTAAGTACCTTTATCTGCTCTTTTTTTTTCAAAAAAATACAGTATTTAAATTGATTTTAACTGTGTGGAAGGAATATTAACTGAACTGGAAGTTAGTCAGTGTTTGCTGAACTTTGTTATTTGCTAGTAATTACAGGTGTGGGGGTAGTCACATTCTTTGATTTCCTGTCCTTGCCTATTTAAGTGGTACAGTGTGAAATATTTTCTGCTTAAAAACCTCAGCTTTGGCCGGCTAAGAACTTGCTGTATTCAACTGGACGTATAAGAGAATTTAAGTACCTTTATCTGCTCTTTTTTTTCAAAAAATACAGTATTTAAATAGATTTTAACTGTGTGGAAGGAATATTAACTGAACTGGAAGTTTTGACTCTGCTCTTCAGTTAGTGCCACCCACCCTCCCTGTTTTTGTTTTGGTGTTAATCTTAGTGGCCTTGCAACTGCCCGCCCCTCTTGTAAATTTGTGTTTGGATACTCCTTCTGGGCCCATCTCATTTGCTCACTCAACTGAGTACAGTGAGATCATATTCTGATTTCAGGCACTCCTACTGTGTACAAAGAGAGCATCTGGGAAACAGAAAAAAAAATTTAAGCTTGTTTCCTGCCTTTCCTGTTAAGTGGTATAGACTATTTGTAGGCTTCTGAGCCCCCACACCCTTCTGTGTTGGAGGGAAGCCTTCTAGCTTAGTTTTTTTTTCTTATAACTAGCCAGTTTTCTAGTTTTAGCACTCAAATCTGTTTCAAAAAAAAAAAAAATTTCATCTGCTTTTACTGTACTTGTGTTTCTACCTACTTTTTTTTACTTTTGCATCATCTTAAAAGTGCTCAATTGTATTTATTACTGCTTGGTGTAACTCATTCTAAGCCTTTTAGTTTAAACACTTGGGCTTCGGACCAGTTGTTTTGCAATGAGAGGGTTTGTGGTCTGCACTGTAGTGGCAGAACAGGTAGCTTACATCCTTCTAGGTTGGGAACTGCTGATTGAGGGCTCAGTGTCTGTTATTCTAAAAGTGTATTAATTCTGGTTTAAGCACTTGGGCTTTCAGGCCAGTTATTTTACATTAAGAGGGTTCGTGGTCTGCACTCTTGTGGGAGGAGAGGCTGGACTCTGCCCTTCTGAGCTGGGAATTTCTGGTTAAAGGCTTATAGTGCATGCATATCTGAACTGCTTCTTACTGAAGTTGGTGCGCCTTGTTTGCTGTGGCATAGACTGGATTCGGGCCTGCTGGATCTAGCTTTGTTTATATGCTTGTTGTTTGTTTGCTTGTTATTTCCCTTGAATGCTAATTCCACCTAATACGCGGCTTCTCAGTGCTTCTGTGGATCACTAGTGATATCTGCATTGCTTACTGTACTTATTTCCTTGTTTCACTTGAAAGAAAGTTACTGTTTGTCATTTTTGCATTTAAGTGACCTGTAACACATTGCACTTAAGTTACCTGGCACTTGCTCACTAAAGCAATTATATAAGTCAGCACTAAAAATTAAAAGCACTAACCCTCACTCCCCACTGGCCCTGGTTTTCAATTATTAAGGAATTCCCAATATTATTCTAGCATGTCCAAAGGTGAGTTGTCAATCTCCTCTCCGGTCCAGCTGGTGAATCTGGGAATCTTGAGGCAATGTTACAACTGCCTCATGTACACAGACAACCCTCTCCTCCTCCCAACAAATTCCAACACATGTGAGAGATGCAACCATATAGCCAAACTGGAGGCTAAGCTCTCTCAACTCAGTACTGGCATAACCAGTCAGGAGGAGAAGGAAACCACACTCACTACAATTCCAGTCTCACATAGACCTACCACGACAGCAAACCAAACACATAATCACACAAAAACATACTCGGAGGCTCTAAATAAAAATCTGCCGAAGCAGCAGAGACCTCCAAACCAGACACCCAAGCAGCCGCTACCCCAAAACAAAACAAGTGCAACACATATCTCACAAAACCAGTGTGCCAAACAGTCACAGCCCTTAAGACTAAACAACACACCTGATACACTTGTAATATGTGACTCTATCATCAGGCACACTGACATCCTGCTCACCAGGCTGAACAAGGAGAGGGTCACGGTGAGCAGCCTGTCAAGCGCTAGGATCCGCCACATAGCACAAGCACTCAGGTCACTCCAAGGCAAGTACAAATATGACTCAGTCATTATCCATGCTGGTGTGAATGACCTGAGACGTACCTCCCTGGACTACATGAAAAGAGACGTAAAGGAGCTCTCTGAGCATGTAGCCCAGGCCGGTATGACCCTGACCTTGAGTAGCATCTTACCCTCACCAAGAATCATGCCACAATATGAAGACAAGATGATCAATTTCAACAATTGGCTTAAGTACTGGTGACATTCAAAGGGGATCCAATGCCTGTCAGCTTGGGATGATATGCTCGACAAGCCACGATGCTTCGCTAGGGATGGCTTGCACCTGTCACCCCTGGGCTTTCGGATATTGGCAAAGGCTCTTGCTACCCCCATAGTGCCTTTTTTAGGCAAGGCTCAAAAGACAAACCCACCAACATAGGTATCACAAGGGATAAGAAACTAAGAGTAATGCTACTCAACGCCAGAAGTCTAAACCTCAAGATGCACGCACTCGAAACTCTCCTTAGCATGGAGAACATCGATATCCATGCAGTAACAGAAACCTGGTTCAGGGCTCCCGAGAGCACCCCAGCACTACCAGGTTATACCTCATACCATGCTTTTCGGCCCCAAAACTTGGACCGAACCACAAAAGGAGGGGGAGTATCGAAATTCATCAAAGATACCCACACCTCCAGGTTGGTGGCAAAGCACGAAGCATCAGAGACTATCCATGTGCAACTAACAGTGGGTAAAACTGCCTTCCAGTTTATAGCCTGCTACAGACCACCCTCCCCAACCCAGAAACCCCACTCGGCCTTCCTGAGAACACTGGAAAATATGAAGGTCTCTCCAAACACCATTATATTGGGTGACTTCAACTATCCAAACATAGACTGGGAGCATTACTCTAGCTCCAACACCCTAGCCCAAAGGTTCCTAGAATTTATAAACTCAAATGCTATGGAACAACTTGTTACCACTCCCACAAGAGGGGAAAACATACTGGACCTGATCATCACCAACATGGGGACTCTATGCTCCAGACCAGAAGTGTATCCCTCACTGGTAAGATCAGACCATAAACTAATCTCACTGGATATTCACATCCCGACCCCACCCCCTGCCCAGAAATCCACAGTGAAAAACTTCTCTAAAGCAAATTTCACACTCCTCAAAACTGAGGTGGAATCCTTCAAAGCCCCCGGGCCTGTGAAAAATACGGCCCAGACCGCAGAATCCTTTATAAACGCATTCTATGAACACCTTCAGGAATGCATGGATCATGCGATCCCAAATAAAACCAAGACCAAATCCTCCAAAGGCAGACATCCTGTCTGGTGGACCCCAGCCATAAACAAACTATACAATAGAAGGAGGAAGCTACTAAATGATAGAGCAAAATCCCAAAAAGGGAAGGCATCACTGATCAGTATTAGCAAAAAACTACGGGCACACATAAAATTGTCTAAGGCCAGCTTCGAGAGAAACATTGCACAGGACACTAAGGATAATCACAAGGCTTTCTTTAGTTATGTTAGGAACCTGGGTGGTAATTCCCAGATATGCTCAGAAGTAGTCCAAAATGACAAAAAATACACCGAACCCACAGACATTGCCAACATCCTAGCTGACAGGTTCAGCGCAAACTTCTCCCCTCCCCACCAAAAGGGCAAATATCTATCCCAGCAGAGTGCTGCCCCCCTGACATCTCAGATGCTCAGGTAAGAGATGCCCTCTCCAAAGCAAAAAACACAGCATCAATGGGACCAGACTGTGTCCCGGGCTGTGTCCTACATGAACTCCAAGAAGAGCTAAACCCAAACATAAAACTACTGTTCAATCTCAGCCTTACTACAGGATATGTGCCCTAAGAGTAGCGTACAGCAACAGTGGTCCCTCTCCATAAAGGTGGTGCCTCAACGGATCCTGGAAACTATCGCCCCATAAGCCTGACTAGCTTGGTCCTCAAAGCTATGGAAAGGATCATCATGGACCTCATAAATAAAGATATTGGGGACCTACAAACACTGGATCCTACCCAGTTCGGTTTTGTTAAGGGCAGATCCTGCCTCTTAAACCTGGTTGATTTCTTTGAAACACTCACCAAGGCCATTGACGAGGGGAAGGTGGTCCACACAGCCTACCTGGACCTCGCAAAAGCCTTCAATACAATACCCCACTCGGGCATTATAGATAAGCTCACCAGCTTAAATATAAACCCCTATGTCACTAGATGGATTGCAAATTGGCTCAAGGACAGAACCCACATGGTTAGAATTGCTGGAGCCATGTCAGACTCCAAACCAGTTACAAGTGGTGTCCCACAAGGCTCAGTCCTGGGACCTCTCTTGTTCGGTATATATTTCTCGGAGGTACAGGCCAACACGGAAGGACTGTGGCTGACCAAGTTCGCAGATGACTGCAAACTGGGTGCCATAATTGACTCTCCAGCCGACACAAGCATCCTCCAAAAGGGCCTCATAGAAACAGATAACTGGTGCCAGAGCCATGGCCTCAAGCTAAATGCCAAAAAGTGTATAGTCATCCCCTTTGGCAAAAACAAAGTGCCCACAAATTACCACATAGGTGGTAATCCATTAAGTACAGAAGAAGTAATTAGGGACCTGGGGACCCAAGTTGATAGCAATCTCTCATTTGACAACCACGTGGCCATAGTGGTTAGAAAAACATTTTATATAGCCCACCTAATCATGAAGGGATTCACATCTAGATCAGGGGACGTCATCGTGCCTCTTTACTCATCCCTCATCAGGCCCATAATTGAGTACAATGCCCCTTTTGGGATGTACCTTACCAGACACCTGCAGCAACTGGAAAGACCCGAAAAGTACCTCACCAAGAGGATCAAAGGGCTCAAACAGATGCAATATGCTGCCCGGTGAAAGAAACTCCAGCTCTACTCAGTGGCATACCGCCTGCTCAGAGGCGATCTGTGCCTGACGTATACAGCCATGTCCAACCCGGAATTAATGGACATGCTGCAACTCAGAAAATCCAAATCCCATTGAGCTACGCGCTCGAGGGACTTGAACCTCAGCACTGAAATAAATAGGACATGCTGGAGGGACAGATTCATAACCCAGGGGCTCCCTTCACTCTGGAATAAAATCCCAGTCCAGGTTAGGCAGAGTCCCTCATTGACTCTCTTCAAGAGGAATCTTGATGAGTGGATGGGAGATCGTAGGTTTACCCCGGGTATCACTTCTGTGTCACTGTTAGACAGAGGCACAGTATACTAACCTCGAAAAAGGGCATAGCAAAATAAATTTAAAATGGGTGGTGAAAGCCAAACACATTCTGGCTAGGCTTATAAATGCCCTAGGGCAGATAGCCTAGTATGAACCTATGAACCTAAGAATACAGCATCCATGGGACCAGATAACATCCCGGGCTGTGTACTACATGAACTACAAAATGAACTGGCACCTCACCTAAGCGTCATGTTTAATCATACCATCACATCAGGCTTCGTGCCCACTGAGTGGCGCACAGCTACAGTTATCCCACTCCACAAGGGGGGATCCACCTTGGATCCCGGGAACTACCACCCCATCAGTCTGACGAGCCTGATCTGCAAGGCCATGGAACGTATTATCATGGAACTTATAAACAAAGACATTGGCAACCTTAAAACACTGGACTCCACCAAGTTTGGGTTCATGAAGGGCCAATATTGTCTCCTGAACCTTATTGACTTCTTCGAATCAATCTCCAGAGCCATGGACGAGGGTAAGGCAGTCCACACAGCCTATCTGAACCTCGCCAAGGCCTTTGACACCATCCCCCACTCTGGAATCATGGATAAACTTACTAAGCTGGGCATTAATCCCTACATCACTCGATGGGTTGACAACTGGCTTACTGACAGAACCCACACTGTAAAAGTAGCTGACTCCAAATCCATCTCCAAACAAGTGACAAGTGGAGTACCTCAGGGTTGAATCCTGGGACCTCTCTTGTTTGGCATCTATTTCTCTGAAATACAGGCCAACACTAAGGGACTCTGGCTAACCAAGTTCACAGATGACTGCAAACTGGGAGCCATTATTGAATCCCCAAATGATGTGGATACTCTACAAAAGGGCCTTATAGAAACAGATGCTTGGTGCCAGAGCCATGGGCTCAAGCTCAATGTCAAGAAATGTATAGTTATCCCCTTAGGGAAAAAAACATGTACCCGTGAATTATCACATAGGTGGCAGTACACTAAACACCAAAAGTGTGATAAGAGACTTAGGGACACAAGTGAACAGTGGTCTCACCTTCAATAACCACATCGCCACAACAGTCAGGAAATCCTTCTATTTGGCACACCTCATCACTAAGGGCTTTTCATCCAGAAAAAAGGTGGCCATTGTCCCACTATACTCATCCATCATTAGACCCATTATAGAATACAGCACCCCATTTGGTATGTACCTCTCAAGACATCTGCAACAACTGGAAAGGCCGCAGAAATACCTCACTAAAAGAATCACAGGCCTAAAGCAGATGCCCTATGCTGACCGCCTTAAAAAACTCCAGCTATACTCTGTCACATATCGTCTACTCTGAGGCAATCTCTGCTTAACAAACAAGGCCATGTCAAACCCAGAGCTGTTGGACATGCTACACTTAAAGAAATCCCAATCCCTCAGAGCCACACACTCCAGGGATTTAAATCTTGTCATCACAATAAACAAAACATGCTGGAGGGATAGGTTCCTGACCCAGAGACACCCCAGACTCTGGAATAGACTGCCCATACATGTCAAGCAGGAGCGCCTCTTTGGCCCTCTTCAAAAGGAACCTTGATGATTGGATGAGAGAAAGGAAATTCACCCCCGGGGATCACGTCAGTCACCCTGCTAGACAGGGGTCCAGGGAAGTAAATAGTGTGGGAAGAAATAGCCAGGGAATTGTTATGGCTAGGCTTGTATAGGCCCTAGGGCAGATAGCCTAGTACCACCCTATGAACCTATGAACCTAAACCAACTATATTAGAAGTAGTGAATATAGTAACAGAGATAAAACAACTGGAAATTAGATCTTTAGAAAAGGGTAGGAGCAAACTCAATTGGAAAAAAATCAGAATTGTGGGAACAATATATACAGGGGAAGAATTAGGTTTAAAAGCAGGCAGGATTTAAATGAGCTATGTAATGTTTGACTGAAAATGATTGGGTATATTATAAGTGATTTATAATGTTTGCAGCTAGGAGTGTGTCAGTATGGTTTGGTTTGTGATGTAAAATCCTTCCAACTAGAGTTGTGTCTTTGTGGTTCGTTTTCTTTTATATAAATGTATCGTTGCTTATGTGGTTGTATATAAATGTATTATTGCTTATATGGTTTAATAAAGATGTTTCTTATTTAAAAAAGGAGGCAGAAACTGAATAATTTGTGTAATATTGATTAGGTTATATGATATATAGCAATATATATATATATGAAGTATAAGGTTTGTTAATGTTAATTTAATATAATTTGATTACTTTTGTATAAATGTAAATTTGCCTATGTCACAAGAGATAATTCAATAAAGGTGCTGGAAAAAAAGGAGAAAGAGAGAAGAAGGAATAAAGAAAAAAATTTAAAAAACAGGTGCACCTGTTTACATTAGTATCTCCATTACACTTAAAAACAACTGAAAAGACTTTACTTTATAACATGTAAAGAAAAGCATGCACTATTTAAATAATACTACTAAGAAATTTTCTTTTTCACTTACAGTTTAACTTTCTCTCTCCTCTTCTCCTCTCCTAAGTATTTTTCCAAACATTAATGACATGAAGTAGGGCATGTGCTTTAGAGTCCTCTACAAGTTTAACAAAGTCCAAAAAAGTCCAATATTTCCAGAATTTCTTGTTCTGTCATGTTTCACAAATATAATTATTGCTTTGTAATCCCACATTTATCAGTTTCCAAGCTACTGATTCTATTCTCCAAATGTTAATGACGTGAAGTAGGACATATGCTTTAGAGTCCCCTACAAGTTTAACAAAGTCCAAGAAAGTCCAATATTTCCAGATTTGCTTGTTCTATTCCCATTCATCTCCATCTCCCAAAGCCTGCCGCTGCTTCATTTCCAATGTACTCTCAATTCTTCTAGTCAACTATGTTTTTTCCCTCGCTGAAGCATTTTACGTTGAAACATTGGAAAAGATTTCAGTAGCACACTCTCTCCATGGTCATTATTACCAGAAGAACAAGAAGTAAAATCTCCTTCTATTTTACAGCTCACTTTTTGTTGGACAAACTTTTGTATTTCATCCTTAGTATGTACTTCATCCAAAAATGATTTTATTCCACCAGGGACAGATATTCTGAAGATAGCTGGGTACAGCAGTTTGAATCTCACACCTATTTCTTGATATTCCCTAAATAATATAATACATTTACTCCTCTTCTGCATGGTGTACAATGAGTAGTCATTCTCCACAAACACTCTGCTGTCTCCCATTTTAGCACTTTGTCCTTCTGCCACAGTTTTGTCAGAATCAACTCCTTCTGCTGGTAAGATTGCATCTTTACTATTAAAGGTCTAGGTTGTTTTCTCATAGCCAGGTTTGGAGCATGCACATGATGTTCCCTTTAAATTAACAATTCCTGTTGTGGAATACCAGTCCAGTTACTTATTTTTGCTTTCATAAAATTAATACAATCTGTTCATTCCAGCTTCTCAGGTATAGCAGAAAATCTCAGGTTTTCCCTATGTGCTGTGTCCTCTAATTGTATTATTTTTTTAAACATCTCCTCTTGTGCAGTGTCATATTCAGCCAACCTTTTCTTCATCTTGACCTCTGAGTTTTGCAGTTTTATCACCTTATCTGAATATCTGTTTAAAGCTTCTTCCATTTTCTCCAGCCTTTTATTGTCTGAGTTGATATAGTCCATCAGTGTTTCATTTATTTTAGTCAGGTCTGTGTGCAGTTGCCTTATACCTTCCTCTAGGTTACTAGGAGTCATGTCTGTAGCTTGCACTGCTTTTTGATGAACAGCTACAGTACTTTTCGCAGTCAGTGTTTTTTCATCACCTTTTGTAGCTGATTTTCCTTCGGGTCTTCTGTATTTCTTTTTTCTTGGCATTCAGGCAGGGCACTTACTAGCCATCTACTGAAATTTACCCAGAAAGCTATGTCTATTGGCTTTCTCTGCTAAGTTTCTATTTTCACACTAGGAGAGCTAGAATTAAGTTGTAACTCAATGCGTAGCCATCTAGGAAGTCCAAATGGACCAACACAAAATTAAGATCCCAAGAAGAGGACACTTGTTTTCTTGGTGCCCTCTTAAGTAAATCTCTTTCAAAACATTTTGACACAAGAAAGCCTTGAAAGAAGAGGATCCATGGACAGATACACTTAAATGGTCAATAAATGAACCTTGATGGAGAAGCAAGAAAGGCTATAGGAAATTAATTCACACAAATATTGTAAAACTAGAGAATAAATAGCTCTGAATGGGTGATGGCTATGTTACTTTTGGCAATAGCTAGAAAAACGTTTTCCATTTGCTGATATATGATTTTCTAGTAGCAGGTGTAGCAGGCTTTTTTTGCCTCCATTATTACCTGCTGCATTTTCTCAGAAAACAGGTGTCTAAAGGAAAATAAGACTGTATCATCCAGGCAGTCAGTTGAGCTGGATTGGGGTGCGGGTGTATCAAACACTCCTGTTCTTCTGTGAGTAGATCCATTATCTGAAGAAGATTGTGGTAATTGCCCTTAGGCATTTCCAAAAGAATGGAGAACCAGTGTTGCTAGGCCAGAAAGGGAGTTACCAAAAAGATCCTGAGGATTCCTTCTGACTCTTCAGAAGAACCCTGGATATCAATGAAAAGGGCAGAAAAGTATACAGAGCATGCCTTTCAAATAAAAATTAAAAGGCATCTGTCTTCCAGGCCTTCTGGCATGGACTCCTGGAGCAGAATCATGTCAGCTGATTGTTTAGGGAGGAGGCAAATTGGCTTACTGGAGGAACTCCCCACAGATGGATGAAATCTTGGAAGATCCCTTCATCTAGTCTATATACATGTTAATGATAACCAAGCCCTCATTTTCTGCATATGTATACTAAACAAAAATATCATAATGTCTAAACTAATTTTAACTTCATTTTACAATTTCCCCTTAAATTCATGAATTGATTAACATGTATTTTCTGTCATTCAGGAATGAGGCACAGAAAGTCTGATTTGAGGCCACATCAGAGAGCCAGATGAGTCCTACTATTCATATGAACAGATTGAACAACCTTTCTTTTATCTGATGATTCTCATCTTCAGACCAAACACTGAGAAATATCTCAGTGGGGATAGGTAAGAGTGCAGGAAAATAAACAATGAAACACTAAAGTCAAACATGAATGCAATTTGGCTCCAGTTCCTAATTAAAAAAACTCCCAAACTACCATATAATTTCAGGCTCAGCTGAGACTTCTGTGCAGCTGCATTAGGCATAAGTACTCCCATCCACCCATACTATGTGAAAAGTCTAAACTTGTTTTTTAACACTTTTATTATGTAACATTTTGGCAGATTTTAAAAATTCCCTTCCGGGTTCTATGTTAGAAATCTTGGGGAGAAAATGACTGTAAATAAGAAATTATTCTTTTTTAAGCACCTTTACTAAATTATCACATAAGACATAGGCACACATACATTAGTAGAAAAGAAAACAAACCATATTAACATTTTTCATTTAGATATATTAGACATTACATATATGTTTTCTTTCTTTATAACTGTCATCCAGTCTAACATTACATAAATTGCTCAATTCCTGTCTTCCCTTAAACCTAACTTTTCTTCCTGAACATTATTTTGCAAGTATTGTTCCTACAAATTCCATTTATTTTGATGTAATTTGCTCCTTCCTTTTTCTAAAAATCACATTTACGGTTATTTTATCTCTTTTACAATATTCACTATTTCAAATACAGTTGGTTTAGATTTTGATTTTGATTTTCTAGAAATTGCTTTTTTGTCAGACAATAGAATTAAACTTAATAAGACCTTACTATATCTATGCAATTTCGATCCTGTGTCCCAGCTCAAAATAATAATTTTCATAGTTACAGCTATTTGGTCCCCCCCAATATTTCTGACAGAGTACTCTGTAGGGAATTTTTAAAATCTGCCAACTTATTACACTCCCAAAAACATGTTTTCATTCCCTCTATCTTTCCATCACACCTCCAACATTTGCTATCTACCTAAGGAAAATTTATTTGAAGTCTGTTTGGGGTATAAAATGCCCCAAATTCTAAGCAAAAATCCTAAACCTTCTTGAGGGCCATACATATATCCTTCCATTGTTTCCTTGTAAATTGCTTTTTCAGTCACTCTTTCCAATCTTTTCTAACCTCCTCTGTTTGATTCCTATAGTTATAGTTATAAAGGAAACAAGGTTAATATCTGTGTAAATTGTCTTAAATAAGCTGGGAAGTAGCAGTATAGTGGTCCGCTCGGGAGCTCACAGCACTAGCACTATCAGATCAGGTTTCCTGTATAACTCCTCAACCAGTAATTAATACAGGCTCTAACAAACATAATTCCAAGGGAAGCAGATACTCTGAACTTACCCCACTTATTCTGCTTTTCCTGCTCTCCCTTGAATAGAGCTCACAGATTGTCTCTGCAGTCTCGTGGTGTCTGGGCCCCGATCAGTTTGCCTCGCTACACTCAGCTCACTCCGCTCCCCCCTACCTTCCCCCCATTTCCCACCTGCCCCCACTACTTCTACATTTATTCTAACCCCTTGTCATCTGACCACTCCCTACAGCCACTCAGCTGCATCTACCCAAACTGCATCCCCCTGATTGTCCCCCTATGCAAATATCTCACACAACAATATCCTACCATACCTCTATACCATACCACCCCTTAGGCACAACACTACTTGCATCCAAATACCACTGCCATAAACTATGTCTTACTAACATCTCTCCTTTTTACCCTCACAACCCTAACCTACATTACATCCATACATACTAACACACCACTACCCCATACCACCTACCCTACAACACATACCTCCACACCTATAGTAACCCACATAAGCTTCCCAATAGCCTCCTTTTTATTTAATGACAATACTACACATACATAAGAAGTACATTCCACTATCCTACACTAGACAAATATCATGTAAACTCCACATAGAAGTACTACAAACAATCAGACTTGCACTACTTTTAAAGAAATACCACCTAACCTCAGGAGATATTCACCCAAATCCAGGGCCATGTAACATCATGCCCCCTAACAAACACACATCAGGTCTACTTATCATCAACCTTAACTCTCGCGGTATATCAAACAAACTTCCTCACTTAGATGCATTCATAACCCACTAATCCTCTGGCATTCTAACCATAACAGTGACCTGGCTAAAACCCAGCATCCAGAGTGAAGAAATTCTCCCTCCAGGATATAATATCTTAAGACTAGATAGAGTGGGAAAAAAGAGAGGGGATGTTGCAATTGTCTATAAAACACACTTACTCTCCATCCTCTACAAACTCCTCTACCTATATTTCATACTGCTGAGACCTTAGGCTCTGTGCTACTGCTAAACAAGAAAAAGAGCATCAATATTCATTGTGCTTATATCACTCCAGGTAATAACTCTCCAATAATTGAGAAAATGTTACAATGGACAGGAGATAGCCTCCCACAAGAGACTATTATACTAGGTGACCTAAATACTGATTGGCTAGCCTGCAACTCTAAAAAAACCCACTAACCACATCAACCTATATGGATTCTCCCAACTCATTCAAGAGCCCACTAGAGTAGATAAAAAATCCCAAAAGGAATCTATACTAGATTGGACATCAGTAAACTACCCTGAACATAATTACCAAATAGGTTGTC
The DNA here is from genome assembly GCF_019279795.1 of Protopterus annectens. Taxonomy (NCBI): domain Eukaryota; kingdom Metazoa; phylum Chordata; order Ceratodontiformes; family Protopteridae; genus Protopterus; species Protopterus annectens. The sequence goes on along the minus strand of NC_056727.1, from coordinate 921,940,465 downwards.
TACCAGATGGACTTAGCAACCACCTCCCAACATTCCTCCTACTGAAACGCACAAACTTACCCAAACCTACAGTCTATAGACTAGTTAGAGATGATCACAATGTAAATCCTCAGGATCCCAACACTACTTTAAAAAATTGTAACTGGGAACCATTACACACCCTTGACTTAGACCAAGCAGTTGACTACTTTAATAGTACTCTTACTAACATCCTTGATTTTAGTAGCCCCCATAAGAAAACTTAGCGCTAAACTACATTATGCTCCATGGCTTAGTAAGTCCACTAGAGCCTTATTAAAGTCCAGATATAAGGAATGGAAAGCCTGGAAGAAAGATAACACTAGTCTATCCAAGCAAAACTATCAACAACTTAGAAATCACGCCAAAAAACAAACAAAGGTTGATAAACAAAACTACTTTCTAGGTATCCAAAACAAACACTCTAACGACCCCCAAAAGTTCTGGCGTGCAATTAACTCTCTACTAAAACCTGGCAAAACCACCACACCAGCTCCCACCTCCACCAACACAAATAGTGACATAGCCTCCCAATTCAATCATCACTTTACTGAATCCATTAAATCACTATCCACCCAACTATCCAAAAATAGCTATTCATCCATGCCAACAGCTCCTAACAACATACCTCCCTTTACACTCTCACCTATCCCAACCTCTACAATAAAAAATACCTCTTAAAACTAAAACCCACTACTTTTGCAGCAGATGGTATACCAGCTAATTTCCTAAAAATGGCTGCTAACTCCTTATCCTACCCTGTCTCAATCCTTATCAACCACTCCATACAGGAATCCTCTATCCCTCAACTGTGGAAAATTTCCTACATTATTCCCCTTCATAAAGGGCCCCATTGCCATTCTGTTTCCTTTATCAAAGATACTTGAGAAATGCATTAACTCTCAGGTCATGCATTTCCTAAATACAAACAATCTCCTCTCCTCTACACAACATGGCTTCCACCCACACCACAGCACAACTGCCGCTCTTCTCTCTTTTACAAATCTGGTTAATCAACATAGAAATAATAACAATTTTGTATCTGCTATATTCCTGGAACTCTCTGAAGCATTTGACATGGTTTCTCACTCCATACTAATAGATACATTAACCTCTTTATCATTTGCCCCTGACTCTAAAAACTATCTATCAGACAGACAACAATCTGTCCAGTGACAGGGTGTTTTATCACCCTTACTTCCAACCACCATTGGTGTACCTCAAGGTTTAATATTGAGTCCACTTCTCTTTTCTATCTTCACCAATAATCTGCATACCTCTACCCTGCATACCTCACTCATACAGTATGCAGATGATTCGATCCTAATCTGCTCAGCCCCATCTCTTACTACTCTACAGCGGCTCACCCAAGAATCCTTCACCTCAGTGGAAAGTTGGATCACAAATATCCAACTTATCTTAAATCCCAACAAAACTAAATTACTCCTATTTACCCATAACAAATCAAAAACATCTCCTCTCTCCTACTCTATCTCTTCCAAAAATGGTACTGTCATTTCACCTTCTCCCCATACCAATCTCCTTGGCATTAAAATAGACAATAACTTCCACTTTGGCATCCATATCTCTCAAACTATCAAAAAGGTACACAAAAAAATGGGTACCCTATACAGGCATAAAAACTATCTGTCAGATCAGGCTTGGGTGACCCTAGCCCAAACTCACCTTCTTTCCACATTAATGTATGCAACACCAATACTGAGCCATGTTAGAAAATCTGACCTTGACAAACTTGAGTCTTGTTATAACAAAATTGCAAAGTTTGCTAATAATTCCCCCTTTAGAACCCATCATTGTATACCTCTTAAGCAACTTCAGTGGATTGAACTCCCACAGTTATTAACTTTTCACAAACTAGTCATTGCATATAACATCCTAAAACATCCTGACAAAACTCCAGCACTAAGGCAATTACTGACTCACTATACACCAAATCGTCCACTCCACTCTGCCAACAAATCACTCCTCTCTATCTCCTCAGCCAACAACACAGCACGTAAAGCTCTATTTTCACACTGTATAGCTAAACGTTGGAATAACCTCCCCATCTATGTGACTTCTGCATCAAATACTACACAATTCAAAAACTTCCTTAAGTCTCATTTTCTAAGTTCATGGCTTTGTCCATGTGTTACATAATCCTACAATATGCTTTCTCCATCTTTTTCTTTTGCTCCTACTTTAGACCCTCTGTAAGCATGGTATTGGTACATGATATCCCTTGATATATTTTTTTGTTTTGATTTTTGTCCTATTCACAACTAACAAAATGTATATATATATATATATATATATATATATATATATATATATATATGTAAATTTTACTGATGAGAATTTTTTTACTGTTTTTCTGTTCCTCAAATACTGCTATGATGACACTGTTTTTTTCCTTTTGTATAATATCATTTTTATTGTGTTAATTATGTGGAGCTTTTCTCCCCGGGCCTCTGCTGTAAATGGACCTCGTCCAGTCGGACCATCCTGGTTAACAAATGTAAAATAAAAATAAATAAAATTATCATGTAATATTTATATGTCGTAATAATTATCCATTTTAACAGCAGCTTCTATTCTGCATTTGACTAAAAAGTCTACCAGAGCAGTTCTTTCACTTAGAAATCTCCAGTCACTTTCTCTTTGCCTATACTCTGATATCAATCTCTGGTGGGGAAGGCAGTCTCTAACCTGCAGTCCAAATATTTTCCTTGCCTCATCCAACTCTATTACCATTCCCCCACTAGTTATCTACTCCCAATATATTGGTTTATTTGCCAGCTTTTTCCAGTAAATTTCAACCACTCTTGCCTATTTTCTGTGCACCTACTTGTAGCCATCCCAATTGGCAAAATCTCCTTTCTTCATTCCTTTGTTGGCATAGTTCTTAAAATACTTTCTGCAACTTTATGAATACAATATTCTGTTTGGTTATTATTAATTGATAAAGAATTAATTATAATTGCTAAAGAGTTGAAGGAATTTATCTAGGAGGGGAGGGGATGAGGGCAAAGGTTAAGGAAGATAAGTCGAACATTCCAATAGAACCAGATGTTTTAGGATTACATGATTTGAAGGGATATTTTACAGCTACACAATTGAGGCTCATATACATAACGCAAGCAGCAAGTTATAATTCAAAGTGGAACGGGATGATTATGATGAAGCAGGGGTGGAATTCAAGAAATAAGGAGAGAGTGGAATTCTGGATGCAGATCCTTAAGGAGAATAACAATGACCATACACAATATTATATTCATAAAGAAGTAGAAAGAATTCTAAGCCCTAAACTAACAAAAGAAAGGAGAAATTTGATTTTGCAGATATAGATGACTGAAAGTAAGGGTACAGAGAATAGGCAAGGGGGGTCTGACATTTACTAAAAACTGACAAAGGAACCAAGGTATTGGGAGCAAATAACTAGACAGGGAAAGGTAATAGAATGGGATGAAGCCAAGAAACTTTTTTTTACTACAGGCTACAGACTACCTTCTCTACCAGTAATTAATATCAGAGCATAGGCAAATACAAAGAGAGGAATCCTAAGTGAAGCATTTGCTCTGGTAGAGTTTTTTCTCTGAATCTACAACAGAAGCTGCTATTAAAAAAGGGATAATTAGTAGGGCATATAAAGTATTGCACCATAACTATAACAATAAATCAGAGGAGGTTAACAAAGATTAGGAGGAGACACTGGATAAGCAGTTTATAAGGGAACAATGTGAGGACACATTCATGGGTCCCACATATTGACAAATTCTTGAAGGTTTATGATTTTTGCTTGGAGATGTTTGCATAGGTATTTTTATACCCCATGCATGCACCAGAGAATTCTTCCTCAGATAGATGGGATATGTTGGAGAAGTCATGGGAAAGAGGTAATTGGGAACATATATTTTGGGAGTGTAATGAGTGGGCACATTTAAAAATTCCCTACAGAGTACTCTGTCAGAAATATTGGGTGAAGAAATGGGTGTAACTAAGGAAATCATCTTTCTGAAACTGCACACAAGATTGGAATTGCCTAGACATAGTAAGGACTTGTTAAATTTTATTCTGTTGGCTGCTAAAGAAGCAATTACTAGAAAATGGTTTAAACTAACTGCATTTGAATTATTGAACATTGTACAAGAACTAGAAGTGGGATCATGAGAAAAGGAAAGGAGAATATTACCTAGAAATAAATAGAAATTGTAGGAACAACATATACAGCATAATATTCTGGAAGAGGACTGAGTTTTAAGGGAACACAGGAATTGAGCAATGTATTTAATTTTGAACTGATGATAGTAAAAAGGACATGTGCGATGCATAATATATGTATGTAGAAACATGTTAATATAGTTTGTTTTCTTTTATATTAATGTATGTGTGCCTATGTCATAAGTGATAATTTAATAAAGATGTTAAAAATGTAATATGTTTGTCTTCCTTCCACAAAACACACTGATTCATATCTGTCAATTGAACCTGTATCCGATTGGTCTTTACAGCCACCATAGCTTTTTTCCAAGATGTTGGTGTTTCCCCTCCTTTTAAAATACCATTAAGCAAAATCTCCCAGATCTTAATTGCGTTCATCCCGCCTAACTTCCAAACTTCCACAGAAATGTCATCTTCTCCTGGAGACTACCCTGCATACTGAATATACATCACCATTTTTATACCATCTCCTCCTATTTTAACTATTAATTGTTGAGCCTCATCTTCTTCTAGCCTTGGCATTTCACATTCCTCTGCTTTATACTCATTTTCATAAACTTTCCAAAATATCTCTAGTATCTAGGCCTCCATTTTAACACCTTCATTAAATTAGCACTTAAGACAAAGGCAAACATACATTAATAGAAAAGAAAATAAGGCATATTAACATTTTTTTCCATTTACATATATTGTACATCATATATTTTTTTCTTTCATCGTAAATCAGTCCAATATTACATGAACTGCTGAATTCCTGCCTTCCTTTAAACCTCACTCCTCCTCCTCCTAAACATTAGAGAAAACATCCACTTGTCTGTACTGGAGAGAGAAAATCCTGGATTATGTTTGGTTTTGGGGGATGCTTCTGGGTAAGGATATCCTATGTCAGTAGGTGCCACCTTTTCTTGTAGTCCTAGGACTGTCTTCGTTTCAATGTCCTGTTTGTTTCAAGTTCCTGTAGGAAGCAAATCTGTATTCCTTAAGATTAGAATGAAGACAGTTATTCAGTCCAGTTTGAATTATAAGTTTCTTTATTGGCAGATGAGCGCTGCTTAGAACACTGAGTACAACTTAATCTGTTAAAGCTTTTTATTACAGATTTCTGTGGGTGGGACCCAGGTTTCCACCTCCCATTACATCATAAGAGGCGTTAGAGGGGAGGGAACAGTTTATTGGAAATGCCTATGATGTCATAGAGGGCTGTTCTCTGTGTGCTTTGCGGTGGGTCCATCCCAAACTTCAAGACTTTTTAACAATCTTAAGGTGGTATTGAAAATATATGACTTTAAATATATACATAGCTGATGAAGAAAGGATTCCAGTTCTTATCCATTAAATTGTGTAATTTCTGTATGAAGCCTTTTTATAAATATCTTTAATAAGACAAAAGGGAATTAAAATATCTGTTTCATACTTACCATATTTCAAAATCAAATGCTAGGAAATGTTGTTGACCCTATATAAATTTATATGTGGGAAAAAAGCAGGAAAGGGAAATTCGCTATAATCTTCATCACATCTGCCAAATTGTATGTAGAATTCAGGTTTTCATTGTATTCTATACGGCATGATTTTTATTTTTATTTACAAATGAGAATACGTTCATCTTTCCAATAATAATTGGGGTTTAGTGAAGATAATACTAATACTGAATATCTCTTAAGAGAAACACTTGTGATAATTACGGAGAGACAGGGGTGAGTGTGTGCATTAGCAGCAGTGTTGGGTGGATAAGGGGGGGGTCCACATGAGGCTATGGGAGAGAGAGAGTCCTTCAAAAGTGAAATAAATGGATGGTTTAAATAATGAAAAAAAATTATTATAGAAATGTTCACACCTGTTGAGGTGTAGGGAATCGAATTACAGTAATTTATGTGTGTCACCCATATGCCTTGAAATTTAAAGTAAGGGATCTGGACAACACCACAACATAAAGTGGAGAATAAGTCAGAATTAGGGACAGCCCTACAATATTGCTCTCCCAGTCATGGAGATGGGGCAAATAGCAGATTATGCATCAGCATGAATATTCTGAGGGATAAAAAGTCCGAACCTTAAATGTCTGTCATTATTTTTCTGTAATTATTTACCCCTTATGATCTTTGATGAATGTCCTTACATATGCCAGAAAACAACATTCACATAAAATACAGACTGCACGTAAGAGGCCAAAAGACTGGATTTACTGCAAAACTATGTGCAGTTCATAGGTATGTATTTTATAAAATAAAATAAAGTAAAATAAAATAGACTAAAATAACAAGATTAAATAAAAATAAAACTGCATTAAGGAACTGATATATCGGTATGGCTGGGCCGGGAGGGCTGTGCTGGCTGTGGATGCATGGGCAGGTATCTGTGACCATTGCTGCATGGCCTAAAATTCATCTGGTGTTGTGGTCATATGTGTTTTTTTTTTTTTGTAATTTTATTTGGGTGAGGGGGTGGAGGTGTCTAACAAAAACATTGAGAGGGGAAGGGGATGCATATAGGCCTTGGGAGACAGAGTCCTTTAAATCAAAAAAATGATCAAGAATTGTTTTTCTTAGTTACAATGTATGGTAAACATAAAAAGTGTGGCTGTCATAAATGTGTGTTGCCCATATCTCTTTTCACTAGAGCAAGAAAGCTGGACAAAGCAAAAAAATCTGGGCTTGGCCCAAAATTTGGGCCAGCCTTCTAATATCACTCACAACAGCCTTTGAAGGCGGGCAGAATAGCAGATTTTGCATAAACATGGATTATCTAAAAGATATGAAGTCTGGACTTAAACTGTATATCATCATTTGTATGTATTTATTAACTAACTGAAAGTCATATTTCACTGAAGTGCAGACTGAAAACAAGAGGTCGATAGTTGGACTTTCTGCAGAAAATCTGATATTCTGTCCCAGGACTATGTAGAATTATAAAGCCGGAGGTTGGTTAGTATAGCATGGTGGTTTATGAATAATTATTCGAGGGAATGAGATCTCAACCATGTGTGGTATTTTAAAAGTGGGGCTACATATACTATTAAAACAGTGCATAAAATCAATGCACTTTATGCTCAAGTATATGGGTGGGGGAGAGAGAAAAAACAGAGGTAAAATTTAGGTGACAAATGGAGGGGAGTAAACATTATTCTGCATGTATTGTTCCCCCAATTTCCATTTATTTATATGTAATTTGCACCTTCCCTTTTTTAAAGATCCCTCTTCCATTTCTTTTATCTCTTTTATAATATTCAATACTTCATATACAGTTGCTTTAGACTCTGGTTTCCGTTTTCGAGTAATTGTTTTTTTTTTTTTTTTTTTTTTTTGTAGCCAACAGAATTAAACCTAATAAGGCCTGGGTCCCAGCTCAAAAGAATGAATTCCTTAGTTACAGCCATTTGCTCACACAATATTCCTCACAGAGTACTCTGTAGGAAGTTTTACAATCTGCCAACTTATTACACTCCCAAAACATATGTTCCCATTTACCTCTTCCTTCCCCATAAAACTTGAGGACATTTTTGAAGGGGGTATAAAATACATATGCAAACACTTCCAAGCAAAGATCTTAAACCTTCTGGATTTTGTTGCATACTTGGGAGCAATTGATATGTCCTCCCATTGTTATCCTCTAAATTGATTTTCTCTTCCAAATCCTTTCTAACCTCCTCCGATTGATTCTTATAGTTACCATGCAATATTTTATATCCTTTATAATTATTCTTTTTAACAGCAGCTTCTGTTCTAGATTAAACTAAAAAACTCTTATCAGAGCAGGTCTTTCACTTAAAATTCCCCTGTCCCTTTCTCTTTACTATAATCTGATATCAATCCCTGGTAGGGAAAGCAATTTCTAGCCTGCAGTCCAAACATCTACCTGGCCTAATCCTATTCTATTACCTTTCTCACTCTAGTTATTTGCTTCTAGTACCTTGGTTCCTTTGCCAGTTTTCTCCGCTAAATTCCAGGCTCCTCTTGCCTATTTTCTGTACCCCTCTTGCAGTCATCCCTATTAGTTCTTAGAATACTTTCTGTTGCTTTATAAATACAATATTCTATATGGTTGGTATTATTCTCTTTAAGGATCTTACCCTTTATTTCTTGAACCCTTCCCGCACTTAATCATCATCTCATTCCATTCTGAATTATTACCTTCTTCTTGTGTTGTGTACACAAGCCTTAACTATGTAGTTGTAAAATATCACTTCAAATCAGGAAATCCTAAGCCATCTTGTTCTATTGGAAGGATCAACTTATCCCAGTTGACTTTTGCCTTCATCCCATCCCAGAAAAACTATTTTAACTCTTTATTAATTATTGCCCACAACTTCTCCTCTGGTTGACAAAAATATGCCTGACCTGTGTATAAAACTAAATGGACTAAAAATATTTTCACTGCTTGTATCTTACTATCCATATCCTTAAACAAGAGCTTCCAGTTTCTCATTTTTTTGTATTTGTTTTTGTATATCCTTAGTTGCAATAAGAGAAGCCTTTTAAACTCATACTCCTAAATATTTAATTTTATCATGTTCCCATAAATATGGGTATTGCTGAACCAATTCATGTGTGGGTACATAGTTTACAGCTATAGCCTTTGTTTTATCTTCATTAATTTTATATCCCTCCAAAAAAATCTTGAAACTGTCTCAGAATGTTCCACAACACCTTTTTTGTTTGTTTTATCATGTACAAAGTAATATCTTCTGCAAATAAAGCTATTTTTCTTGATTACCATAACAATTGTATCCTTGAATTTCTGAGTCCCTTATTTTTATTGCCAATTGTGTTAAACATAACAGAAATTACAAAGGCAAAAGAGGACAACCCTGCCTGGTTTGTCTGTTCATACACAGCTTATCAGAGAGTAACCCTCCCACTTTGACGTTTGCCTTTTATCCCTCACATATCCTCCCAATTAATCTTATTATTGTATCAGAGAATATAAATTCTTCCATTACCCTTCTCATAAAATCCCATCTTACTCTGTCAAATGCTTTCTCTGCATCAAGACTCAACGACAACAGAGGAATTTTCTTATATTCTGCTTCCCTCTGGATCATCATTGTTTTATTAATGTTGTCAAATGTTTGCATCTCCTCCACAAAACTACACTGATCCATATCTGCCAATTGTGGCAACATCTTTGCCATTCTTTTAGCCATTATAGACATAAATACTTTTAATCATGGTTTAAAATTGAAATGGACCTATATGAAGGTATATCTGATATGTATTTGCCTCCTTTAGGTATTACAGCCATCACAGCTTTTTTTTTTCCAGGGTGATGGTGCTTCCCCTCCTTTTAAAACACTGTTATTCTTTCCTTAAATTCCTCTGTTTTTACAGATAGGTGGGAAAATGCCAATGTCTTGTTTTTACTTCATTACCCTTCCTTTTTGTTTTAGTTATTATTGACATATGATCCTAAATATGTTTTGAATGTGTGTCAAAGCTCTGAATTAAATGCATGTTACTGTGAAATATAATTTCTGGCTAGCCTAGCCCTAAGAAATGATACTTTTGAGCTGGGATGTAGAATCTGAATTTCCCAGATATTGTAAAGTCTTACTAGGTTAAATATTATTGGTTGCAAAAAAAGCTATATTAGAAAATGGATATCAAAATCTAAGCCAAATGAAAATTAAATAATGAATATTGTAAAGGAGACAGAAGAACGGGTGGTGGGATCTTTAGAGAGTGGATAGAGTAAACTACATGTAAAATGGAATTTGGTGGAATGATGCATGCAGAATAATGCTCATGAGAAGAAGGAATGAGGTTTAAGAGAAAACAGATATTAAGCAATGCATGTAATGTTGGATTGAATGAATGATAACTATTAAAAAGTAAAGCTAAATCCATAATGCATGAAAATGACTATATGTACCCATGGCATTGTCTACAATTTAAGAATTTAATAAAGGTGTTTAAAAAGAAATGCAGAGTGCAAATAGCAATGATGCAAGAGGCACATTTATAAAGAAATGAGCATTTGGATTTAACAAAGAAAGGATTTCAGGATGGATATTCAGCAGAATATCAGGGACAAAGCAAAAGGGTAGTAATAGTAGTGATTGCCATTGGGGCTCCAATAGTGACAGAAGAGGGAAAAAAGACAATAATGGCAGATTTGTGGTTGTAAGGGGCTATTGGCAAGGAGGGATGATTGTGCTAGTATGTATTTATATTCCACCAAAAAGCACTATTGTGGAGCTTAAGAACTTTTAGGGAGAAATAATAAGCTTTCAATAGGGAATATTACTTATAGATGGGGACAGGAACTTGGTTTGCAGTAGTGAGGCTGTATTAGGGGGACCTAGTAGCGAAAAATAAAACAAAAGAAGGTAGATTTCTAAGAAATGTATGAAAATATTTGGTATGGAAGATGTGAATTCAGTAACAGAAACTCGGACAGAATTTGTATATTATTCCTCAAGATGCAATGAGTGGGCTAGATGGGATAGAAATTACATTTCATAGAAATATATGCATTTAAATGAAAGCTTTGACACACATCAAATAACTATTTCAAATCATGCCCAAGTAAAAAACAAGATAATAAAGCAGGGTAATGAAGTAAAAATGAGACAATGGAGCTTTCCCACCTACCTGTTAAAAAGAGAGGAATACAAGGAATAGGTAATGGGAATTATTTGAATGTTATTAAGGAAAATAGAAATTTCCTCAGAAGGATTCACAAGTGAATATGATAAAAATGAAAATGAAATTTAAATATAGGCTAGAAATAAAATATAGAGGTGTGATTAAGAAGCAATGCAAATTAGCTAGAGGGACTAACAAAGGTTAAAATATTCCAGAATAAAGGGAATCTCCTAAAACAAGAAGAGGAGCAACTGCATAATGCTAAGCAGAAAATAAGAGAGTATTTTAATTAATATGCATGAATTTAAAAAGATTGTTGTTAAGCAACTAGTTTTTGATAACAACTCCAGAGCACAAAACCTTTTAGCACAACTACTTAGACAACTGAAAGGTTTGTAGGCAAACTTAGGGAATCTATGACAAGAAAAATAAGCAGGTATCCTATAAAGGTATTATAGGTCCATAGGTGTGTACTAGGCTAATGGCCCTGGAGCCTTTACAAGTCTAACCCATAGAACTGCCCTGGCATTGTGATGCTCAACGTTATTTCCCAGTGCCTCTATCAAGTAGAGCCACTGGAGTAATCCCTAGGGTAAACTTTCTATTACCCATCCACTCATCAAGATTTCTCTTGAAGAGGGACAGTGAGGTGCTCTGCTTGACATGTATGGGAAGTCTATTCCAGAGCATGGGCAGTCTCTGGGTGAGGAATATGTCCCTCCAGTATGTTCTCTTGATTGTGGTAATGAGGTTGAGGTCTCTGGAGCGTGTGGTGTGGAGGGATTGGGATTTCTTTAGATGTAGCATTCCTAACAGAGCTGGGTCAGACATGGCTTTGTAAGTCAAGCAGAGATTGCCTCTGAGTAGGCGATATGAGACAGAGAATAGCTGGAGTCTTTTGAGTCTGTCCGTGTAGGTAGGACATGTGTTTAATGCTTAGGATCCTCTTCGTGAGGTACTTCTGTGGCCTCTCCAGCTGTTGCAGGTGTCTAGTGAGGTACATGCCTAATGGGGCATTATACTTGATGATTGGTCTAATGAGGGAAGAGTAGAGAGAGAGAGACAATGACCTCTTTCTTCCTGGATGCAAAACCCTTGGTAATGAGATGTGCCACATAGAAGGACTTTCTGACCACAGTAGCAATGCGCTGGTTGAAGGAAGTTTGCTATAAGCCTGTGTTCCCAAATCTCTTATAACCCCTTCAGTGTTCAGTGGGCTCCCATCGATGTGGTAGTTAGTGGGAACTGAGTTTTTACCAAACAGGATGACGATGCATTTTTTGACATTAAGCTTAAGGCCATGGTTTCGACACCAGTCACTGGTCTCAGTGAGGCCTTTCTGTAGGATGTCTGCATCACTTGGGGAGTTCATAATGGTTCCCAGCTTGCAGTCGTCTGTGAGCTTGGTCAGCCAGAATCCCTTTGTGTTAGCCTGGACTTCTGAGAAGTAGATGCCGAACAGAAGAGGACCCAGGACCGATCCCTGTGGGACTTCACTCGTGACTGGTCGGCAGTCTGACTTGGAGTTTGCTACTTTCACACTGTGTGTTCTGTCCGTGAGCCAATTTGCAACCCACCTAGTGATATAGGGGTTGATGCCTAGTTTGGTGAGTTTATCAATAATTCCCAAGTGAGGAATGGTATCAAAGGCCTTGGCCAGATTGAGGTAGGCTGTAAGGACTGCCTTACCTTCATCCACAGCCCTGGTGACTGACTCAAAGAAGTCAACCAGGTTGAGCAGGCATGATCTTCCTTTCACAAAGGTAAATATTAGAGATATTTCTGAAATTTTATGAAAATGTATATAAAGCTAGGGAATGTGAAACCAAAAAAGAGCACAAAAGAAAATATTTAAGGAGGACTTAATTATAAGAAGATTAGAGGAAGATGAGGTAAATAGCTAATAGTCAGTATATGAGGCGATGAGATAAAATGCTGATGTATAATCACACTTCAGAGAAGTCTCCAGGAACAGATGATATTATTGTGGAAGTTTACAAGTTAGAAGGAAAGAAAGTGATAAAGATCTGAAATATTTTGTTTAATGGCATTTCAAAAGGAGGGCAAGCACAAGCATCTTGGAAGAAAGCAGTGGTAGCTGTATTACCTAAAATGGTAAAGTCTCATCAGACCTAGCTTCATATAGAGCCATTTCAATTCTAAAGACATGCGTCTGGAGCATTTCACCCTGGGCCTCTGCTGAAAACAGGCTCTGTGGAACCTAGTCGGACTTTCCCGGTCAATAAATGTTAAATAAGTAAATAAATTCGAAACCATGATTATAAAGTATGTATGTCTATAGGAAGCAAAAGAATACCAAAACTGATAGATATGAGTCGATGTAGTTTTGTAGAGGGGAGGCAACTATTTGACAGCATTAACAGAAGAATGATGATCCACATGGAAGCAGAATATAAGAAAATACTGCTGTTGGTGGTGATCCTGATGCAGGGACAGCATTCAACAGAGTAAGCCTGGGTTTTATGAATAGTGTCAAAACCAAAAGAGAAACAGGGTACGGCCAACAATCTTGACACCAGGAAATTTAAAATAAAGAACACTTTAATATATCCAACTCAAGATAAGCGCTTTCATTCTGCTCTTGCAAAACTTCTTCAGGCAATTTAATTAAAGACGTTATCTGATTAAATACCTAATTGTCATATGACTAAAAATACTCCTCCTTCCTTAAGATATATCTACATAACCTTCTCATAAAATACAAAACCAAAATCTTATACAAATATAAAAATAAATAAATAGGTACATTAACAAACTTGCCCCAAGTCCATTCTAAATAAGTGTTGAATGAAATATAAAAAGAATCATAAATAGTCCACTTGAAACACAAATAAATCATATTAAAACTTCCAAACACATATTGTTAAAACTATAAACATAGAATTTTTTTATCAAACACATCATTATCTAGATATGGACCTTAATTTTATTAAAGGACCAATACTGATATGTTACTTCAACCCCAGCCAAATGTAAGAATTCAGATCCAATTGCCAAAAAAAGCTCCCTTAATTCTACCCAAATGGGTCAAGGACCACCCCTCTCCTTATGTAGGACCCTTTGAAGTAATGTCCTGGAAATTCAATAACATGTTTAGCCAGAGCATTTTAAAAATATTTAAATTTAAACACAATAGTGCATGTACATTTCTGTTTGGTACTTTTTCGTTATCGGGGCAACACTTTCAACGCGAGCGTTCAGCTGAAATCCAGAACCCTGACATGTCTATCGACCACATGTGTGTAAAAAGTATTTGTCTTAAAAAAATTTCTAAGCAAAAAATGAAGTTATCTGGGTAAACTGTCCACATGCCTGGTTAACGGATGTGTCTTGCTACTGGATTTCAGCTGAGCGATGGCATTGAAAGTGCAGCGAGAAATGCTAAGAAAAGTAAATAAATGCAGCAAATGTGGAAACTGTGGGCTTTCTTCATTTTTATTTCTGTAGCATATCCAATCATTATAATTGCCCTACCAGAAAGGAAAAATGAATGATCTCCCTGTACAGTGTCTTCTTAGTGTTAATGCCCTGTGTGCGGTACCCAAGTCATGAGGCGATTGACTATCACAGGCAACACTTCCGTGCAAACTCCTGTCAGTTCCTTCCCCCACATTCATCTCGCTGGGCTGTCCAGAAAATAACATTAAGTATGACACGGAAAAGAAGGAAAATAAGGGACACTTAGCCCCCCCCAAAAAGAAAACTTTCACTGTAAAGTTGAGCCATTCACACTTTGAGAGAATGCTTTAAAGTGTTCCCTTTTATGTGACATTGTGTTTTTATCGGTAATTTGCTCCTGCGGTTGCTGAGCCCCGAATGCTGTGTATTGTCATGTCTGTAAGGAGTTACTACAAACATCATGTAAATTGGATAAAAGTTAAAGAGGAAAGATGTGACTTCTACATTTTGAGACATGTTAACATAAACACCTAAAAGATGAACAGCTGAAAAACATGTAAATAGGGTAGTATCGGAGCTCAGCAACCGCTTTGAAGGTGTTGCCCCGATAACGGAAAAGTACCATATATATATATATATATATATATATTAAAGGGTTAAAACTTTCTTAGCTAAAAATAAGTAGAAAAAGTAAAAAAATAGAGTAGTTACTCTATATGTTTGGCATCCATCCTGTGTGCAACGACTACTGCAGCTGCAAGGGAAACTGAAAAATGAATTCCTGATTAGTACAGCTGCGAGGATGACCGGAGACAAGGGCATCTCCCTAAGTCTTAAAGGATGCCACATAATTCATCTTGAAACAAACTAAATTCAGCTTATCAGCAGAATGCATGACATCAAGCAAATACCAAAGTAACAGCTGGATCCAGGTTTCGTTAAAAAAAAAAAATGTATAAAAGGACTGTAAGACTAAATGATGTTAGCTCTAGTATTTTGTAGGAACACATAGTTCCAGAGTAGAGAATCATCATCTGTATCTGTATCGAGACGCAAACCTTGTACATTAAAAGCTGTAAGCTGTAATGTATAGTATGTCTAGTCTGTTATATAGATAAGTTATTTTATTAGTAACTGTGCTTATGTTGCTTAAAGTTGTTACAGTATTATAAAGTAAACAAAGTGCCAGGATCATAAATTTTTTCAAGCATTACCAGTTTTCCTATTACGAATATCATACTTGTGCTTGTAAATCCTGTCTCGCAGCCTACTCTCTGTTTTTCCCATATAAAAACATTCACATAACTGACACAGAGCTTCTTCTTCTTTCGGCTTTTCCCAGTTAGGGGTCACCACAGCGGAACTCTGGTCCACTAATGATTGGCAGTAGATTTTTACGGTGTTGAGGTGCCACCCCGATGCCCAACCTTCAACGAAGGCACACCCATTCATGCATGTCTTTCGAACGCCACTCGACCGCAGGGTGGACATGCAGACTCCACACAGAAGGCACTCCAGCCGAGAATCGAACGGGAGACCCTCTTGCTGTGAGGCAACAACATTACCGCTGCATCACCATGGCTTTCACACAACTGACGTAGAGCTAAATATACTAAACCCCTGCTCTCGCAGTTATACTTCCCTTTAATTAAAAGTGTCTTCCCTCCAATACTAACACGATCATCTTTCAGTATAAATTTACAAAAATTACATCTACCACATTTTATCATACTTCCTGAGCCTTTAAATTTCATAAACTCTCTCTCGATGATACTCTTCAAATTATTAGCTCTTTTACATACAATACAGGGTCCTTCCCCTAACTTTTTACATATAACATTAGTTTGCTTAATAATTACCCAATTTTTGCTCAGGATATCTCATATCCTTGAACTATCCAAACTGTATATGTGGTAAACATATCAGTATTGGTCCTTTAATGAAATCAAGGACCATATCTAGATATTGATGTGTTTGATAAAAAAAAATATGTTTAAAATTTTAACAATATATGTTTGGAAGTTTTAACATTACTTATTTTTGTCTGAAGTGGACTATTTCTGATTATTTTTATATTTCATTCAACACTTATTTATAAGCAAGTTTGTTAATGTACTTATTTATTTATTTTTATATTTGTATAAGATTTTGGTTTTGTATTTTATGAGAAGGTTATGTAGATATAACTTTAAGAAGGGGAAGTGTTTTTGGTCATATAACATTTAGGTATTTAATCAGGTAATGTCTTTAATCAAATTGTCTGAAGAAGTTTTGCACACGCAGAACGAAAGTGCTTATCTTGAGTTTGATATACTAAAGTGTTCTTTATTTTAAATTTCCTGAGTGTCTGGTGATTGTTGGCCATACCCTGTTTCTCTTTTGGTTTTGAGTTTTTTTTTTTTTTGTTTTTGGTGTGTTTGTGCGTTTTGGTTTTATGAATATTGCAATAGAAGCATTTGCATTCCCTGATAGAATGATAAGGTTAATCAGGAGGATATATGAAGGCTCATAGCCAAGAATTAAAGTAGGAGGGTTGATCTCTGATACATTGCATTTTAACGGAGGACTCAGGCAGGGGTGTCCTCTTCTTCCCCTTTGTTATTTACTTTATATTTAGAGCCACTGGCAAAGAAAATAACTTACTCAAAATTCAAGGATATAATCAGTATGGTAATTAAGAAAAGTTGGCATTATTTGCAGATGATATTATCTTGTATTTGATAAATCCAGAAAGGGACAACTCAGTGCTGTGGAACATTTTGAGACAATTTCAGGTCTTTGTAGGATATAAAATTAGTGAAGATAAAAGAAAGGCTATAGCTGTAAATTATATACCCTCTCATAACTTGGTTCAGCAATACCCATATTTATGGAGAATGATAAGATGAAGTATTTAGGAGTATTGATTAGAAAGGCTTCTGTTATGGCAGTTAAGGATATGCAAAAAGAGACTAAACAAAAGATCATATAAAAACTGAGAAACTGGAAGCTTTTGTTTATGGATATGGACAGTAAGAGTCAAGCAGGGAAAATGTTTTTGTCCTTTTAGTTTTATATACATGTCGGGCATATTTTTATCAACCAGAGGAGAAGTTATGAACAATAATTAATACAGAGTTCTAAGAATTTGTCTGCAGGAGAAAGAGGGCAAGAGTTAAGTGGAATAAGTTTATCCTCCCAATAGAATAAGGTGGTTTAAAATTACCTGATTTGAAGTGATATTTTAGAGTTATGCAGTTAAGGTTCATATGCATAACATAAGTAGAAGGTTAAAATTCAAACTGGAAAGCAATGATGATGGGGGATAAGTTCAAAAAATAATGTCAGAGTTGGATTTTGAATGCAAGTCCTTCAGGTGAATAATAATCACTGAATATTATATTCATAAACCAAAAAATGGTTCCAAATCACCAAGGGAGAATGGAATTATCCTTTATTGTTATTCACGTTATAGTTCTTAAACACACACAAAAAAGTTTTTGTAAAAAACTTTTTGTATAAAGTAGTCATACCAGATTTTAAATAAATAAATAAACAAACAAACAAATAATTAATTAATTAATTAATTAATTAATTGTTACATTTAAAATATTTTAACATTTCACACAATTGTTTTAAATTTCAACAATATGTTTCTGTACACACTGGTGTGGTGGATAAATTAATTTGGTTAGGTGTTTTAAATTTTAACTTATTGAATGATTGAGACAATTATTGGCAATATAAATATAGGAGTGGTACCAGTACAATTTTATCTGATGAAGTCTCATTTGGTAGACGAAAGCGCTTATCATCTGTTGTTGGAATAACAATAAAGGATAATTCCATTCTCCCTTGGTGATTTGGAACCATTTTTTGGTCTACAAAGTTGGTTCAGATTTATTAGTGTGGTATTATATTCATAAAGTTGCAGAAAGTATTCTAAGAAAAGATTTGCTCTGGTTTTTATACCCCAAGCAGACGTCTCAGAAATTTTCTTCATATAGATAGCAAATGCTGGAGGTGTGAAAGGGAAGAAAGCGATAACTGGGAACATGTTTTTGAGACTGTAATGAGTTGACAGATTTAAAAAAATCCCGACAGAGTACTCCGTCTGAAATACTGGTGGAGGGGTTGTAACTAAGGAAATTTATTTTGAGCTGGGGCACAGTATCTGAAATGCCTAGACATAGTAAGACCTTACTAAGCTTAATTCTGTTGGCTGCCAGAAAAGCAATTACTACAAAATGGAAAGCAAAATCTAAGCCAACTGTAAGGGAAGGGCTGAATGTTGTAGCTGAGATAAAAGCACTGTACATGGAATCTTTAGATAAGGGAAGGAGCAAATTACATAGAAATAAATTGCATTTTTAGGAACAACGCATGCAGAATAATGTTCAAGAGGAGGAATGAGGTTTAAGGGAAAGCAAAAACTGAGCAATTTAAATAATTTTGGAGTGATTATAATCTGTGAATAAATATGTATACCGAATGAAAATAATGAAAATGTCATTATGATTTTCAGATTAATGCATGTGTATCTATTTCACCGTATACATTGTGATTTCTTGAAGATGTTTAAAACATTGACAAGATATTGAAAGTTGAATGTGAGTAGTGATTGCCTAACATGAGAATATATTAACATTATGTAAATATATAGCTATAAAATGATTGTACCAGAAATCTGCACAGAAATAATAGTGCACCATGCATGGGGTTGTGCACATATCTCAACTGTCCACATCTTTGCAGAATGTCCAGATTTTTGCCTCATTTATTTGACCGTTCATAAAATATGTGTTTTTCAGGCAAAGCACTGAGGAATTAAGTCACTAAATAATGACATACGTTTGAGTTTCAGGCTTCAGATCCTTCAGAAATATACATGCTAATGCAAAACCTGTTAATCTAAAATCTTTCTAAGCTTATAAGAGCAGTATTTAGAATATGTGTCTGATTTTTGGGCCTTTGTACACCATTTTTTTTTCCTTTCTCCAGATTTCTTATACTTTGAGGTTGAGAGGTATGATTGCACAATATGTAAAAATGAAAATATTGTAATACACAATATTTTCATTTTTACATATCATGCAATCATACCTCTCAACCAAAAAGTACAAGAAATCTGGAGTTTCTAAAGTTTTTTCTGAATTTTTAGGATTCCAAAAATAACCAGTAATCTTGGATTATGGTTCTTTAAAAAATAAACATGTTGAGGTCTAAGGCATGTTGTAATAGGTTCATATGTGTGTACTAGGCTAATGGCCCTGGAGCCTTTACAATCCTAGCCCATAGAAGTGCCCTGGCATTGTGCTGCTCGATGTTAGTTCCCAGTGCCTCTACCAAGTAAAGCAACTGAAGTGATCCTCGGAGTGAACTTTTTATTTCTAATCCACTCATCAAGGTTACTCTTGAAGAGGGCCAGTGAAGTGCTCTGCTTGACATGTATGGAAAGTCTATTGCAGAACATGGGCAGTTTCTGGGTTATGAACCTGTCCCTCCAGCATGTTCTGTTGATTGTGGTAATGAGGTTGAGGTCTCTGGAGCATGTGGTGCGGAGGGATTGGGATTTCTTTAGATGTAGCATTTCTAACAGAGCTGGGTCAGACATGGCTTTGTAAGTCAAGCAGAGATCGCCCCTTAGTAGACGATATGAGACAGAGAATAGCTGGAGTTTTTTTGAGTCTGTCCATGTAGGACATGTGTTTAAGGCCTAGGATCCTCTTCGTGAGGTACTTTTGTGGCCACTCCAGCTGTTGCAGGTGTCTAATGAGGTACATGCCAAACAGGGAATTATACTCTATGATTGATTTAATGAGGGAAGAGTAGAGAGAAATGATGACCTCTTTCTTCCTGGATGCAAAACCTTTGATAATGAGATGTGCCACATAGAAGGACTTGATTACCATAGTGGCAATGCGATGGTTGAAGAAGAGGTTGCTGTTAAACAGGAGAGGACCCAGGACCAATCCCTGTGGGACTTCACTCATGACTGGTCGCAGTCTGACTTGGAGTCTGCTACTTTCACACTGTGGGTTCTATCTGTGAGCCAGTTTGCAACCCACTTAACGATATAGGGGTTGATGCCTAGTTTGGTGAGTTTATCAATAATTCCTGAGTGAATAACGGTGTCAAAGGCCTTGGCCAGATTGAGGTCGGCTATATGAACTGCCTTACCTTTATCCACAGCTCTGGTGACTGACTCAAAGAAGTCAACCAGGTTGAGCAGGTATGATCTGCTATTCACAAAACCAACTTGCATGGGATCTAGAGTTTGGAGATTCCCTATATCCTTGTTAATTAGTCCATGATGATGCACTCCATAGCCTTACTTATCAGACTTGTCAGGCTAATGGGGCAATAATTTCAAGTCTGTAGTCACTACTCCTTTATAGACAGGGATGACTGTAGCAGTGTGCCATTCAGTAGGGACAAAGCTTGAGGTGAGGCTGTGAGTGAACAGGGCACACAGATGTGGTGCCAGTTCACTTTGTAATTCATGTAGAACACAGCCTGTGATATTGCTGGGTCCCATGGAAGCTGTATTCTTGGCCTTGGACAATGCAGTTTTAATCTGTGCTGCAGTAATGCTGGGTGCCTGGCATTCTTCCGGTATTGAGACTGGTCCTTTGGGGGGGTAAAGTTGGCACCGAATCTGTTGGCCAGTATGTTGGCAATATCTGTTGGCTCAGTATAGGAGGTACCATTGTGTAGTAACTCAAAGCAAATCTGGGTATTGCCATGGAGATTCTTGATATAACTATAGAAGGCTTTGTGGTTGATTTTAGTGTCTGCCACAATTCTGCCTTTGGAGGTTTTGATAAGGGATCTCAAGTTTTGTTGAGGCTAATAAGGGAATTTTTCTAGTCTTGGGACTTCACCTTTTTCTGCAACAGTTTCTTCCTTCTGTTGTAGAGTTTATTAATGGGCGGGGACCACCAGATTGGCTTCCTTTTTTTTGGAGGCGAGCGTCTTGGTTCTGTTGGGTATGGCTAGTTCCATGCATTTATGTACGTGTTCGTACAGTGCATTGGTGTATGATTCAGCAGTCATGCATCTATTTTCCATTGGCATGGGTGCCGTGAAGTTAGCCACCTCTGTTTTAGGAGTCCAAAGTCAGCTTTGGAGAAGTTTTTCATGGTAAATACCTTTGCAGGGGGTGTGGGTGAGATGTGGATTTCCATGGTGATTAGTTTGTGGTCGGATCTAACCAGGGAGGAATTAACTATTGGTGTAGAGCAACAGCCCATGTTAGTAATAACCAGGTCAAGGATGTTGCTTCCTCTAGTGGGGGAAAGAATGAGCTGGTCCAGGGCATTGGAATTGATGAATTCCAGGAAGCGTTGGGCCAGTGTATTGGTGCATGAGTAATTTTCCCAGTTGATGGAGGGGTAGTTGAAGTCACCTAGTATGAGAATGCTAGGTTGACTCTTAATAGTTTCCAGGGTGCTTAGGAATGTGGAGTGAGAGTCTTGGGACATGGTTGGGGAGGTATAACAGGCTATGACCTGAATCGCCATCTTACCCAATGTTAGTTGTACCTGGAGTATCTGAGATGCGTTATGCTGTGATAAAAGACGCTTCACTATTTTGCCTTTTCGTTGTTTTAAGTTTGACCAAGACGCATTCGATAGAATGCTTCTTCGGTCATCTAATAGGAACCTGTGCTTTCTGCTGCTTTAAACCAGGTCTCCGTTACAGCACAAATGTCAATGTTCTCCATTTTGAGGAGAGCTTTGAGCGAGTGCATCTTGAGATTTAGACTTCTAGCATTGAGCAGCATGACCCTCAGATTGCATTTATTTATAGCTGTTAAGGTGGCAATTTGGTCTTTGGAACACCACCTAAAAAAGGCACTATAGGGGTGGCAAGAGCCTTAGCCAGTACCCAGAAACCCAGGGGTGACAAATGCAGGCCATCTCTGGCAAAGCATCGAGGTCTGTCAGTCATGTCATCCCAAGCAGACATGTCATCCCAAGCAGACAGATACTGGATCCCCTTAGAATTACATCAGAAACTTAGCCGATTGTTGAAGCCAATCATTTTCTGTTTGTACTGTGGTATCATTCTGGTTGACAGTAGGATGCTGCTCAAGGCTAGGGTCATGCCTGCCTGGGCCACATAATCTGAGGGCTCCACCATGTCTCTTTTCATGACAATGACAGAGTCATACTTGTACTTATTGTGGAGTGACCTGAGTGCATGTGTTATGTGTTGGATTCTGGCACCTGGCTGACTGTTACCTTCTCCTTATTCAACCTAGTGAGTGGGACATCAGTGTGCCTCACTATTGAGTCACCTATGATTATAGTACTGAGCAAGCTGTTTTGCCTTAGGGGCTTAGGCTGAGGGGTACACTGTGTAGGAGAGCTATGTGTCTTGTGGTTTGTGTTGTGTTGTGGTGGTCGAGTGCATTTCTGCCTTGGAGGTCTCTCTGCTGTTTGGGGTAGATTTCTATTGAGAGCCTCCGCAAAGGTGAGTATGTGGTTTGTGTTTTTATGTGAGGGCTGTGATGGTGGGTGTTCTGGAGGGCTATGTTTTCCACGTGGTGTGGTGCAGGTATTGACCTTCTCCTCTTGACCAGCTATTCCGGTCTTGGCTGGAGAGTGCATGGCTTCGGAGATATAAGTGCATCTCTCACGAGTCTGAGTGTTGGGAGGTAAGAGGAGAGGGTTGTCTATGTACATGAGGCAATTGCTACACTGCCTCAGAATGCCCAAGTTCACCAGGTTAATAGAAGAAAGCACAGGAAACTGACCTTTAGACATGCCGGGAGGGATAGCCATCATTACTAAGTACTGGAGCTGTTTCCTTATAGGACATCTAGTGCTGATAGCACTTATGTGTGCTACAATAATTGCTACAAAAAGCCTGATGAAGTGCTAGGTAAATAAGCTAATTAAAGTGCAAGAGAGAAGAGCTCTAGCAAGATCTAAGGGAAAAATTGAAGAGCAGACTTTCTGGCACCAGTAATATACTTTAAATGCAGTGCAAGCTAGCACACTTAAGTGTGTAGCAATATTAAAGCAAATACAGTTAAAATAAATGCAGTTAAATGAAAAAACAACTTAAAGTAAGTGCAAAAAGCAGTATAATCAGAAAAAATCAAAATAGAGGCACCTAAAGTCTCTTTCTCCTTTCTGTTGCTCTTGTAGTCTGCAGGATGCCAAAACAGGATCCATGGGGCTTAAACAAGTGCAAACCCAGGCAAACACAGGCTTTTAAATCAGAAAGTTGAAAGGGATAGAAAAACTGCCCAAACGGTCAATAAACTACAATTTCAGAGGCAGAAACTACATCTCTTGTGGTAGATAGGCTACCTAGTGCTTACCACTCCCACTGATAAGCTGGAAGGTTTCCTTCTAACACAGAAAGGTCTGGGGAACTCAGAAACTTACAAAACAGTCCTGGATACAGCAAATCTGTATCTGGACTACTCTAGTAACAGGAAAGGAAGGAATAAACTATCTTCTAAGTATTGATCTATTTTAAAATAAGATAAATTTACCTCATTAACAGAGACTGTAATATAAGAACCACTTTCATATAGAATCTTTAATATTTCACCTGAGTAACTTAAGTTGTCAAACAAAACAACTCTCCCACCTTTATTGAGATTCATTACACATATAGAATGTTTTTTCTTTATCTCTTCAAGAACCCTATATTCATCCCTCTTCAGATTATATTTATTTTGCCTCATATTACCTTGGGCATATTGTCTGTAGATGTCATGCTCCCATGTATTAGAAAAAAACTGCACTATAGGATTTGAAATAGGCATGGCTAGGCTTTTCTTTTTAGATTTGTTGTCATTTTCAAAAGGTTCACAAGGACTCCCATTATACTGTATACCAAAGTTTAATTTTCTAATAAATGCCTTGAACTTGATTAAAGGATCAGCCAAGGTATACATCGGTGTAGGGACAAAAGTGAAACCCTTTTCAAACAGAAAAAAAAATGTTCCTCTGGTATAATTAGGCTACTGAAATTATATATTGTATAGTTGTTTCTTTTTATAATATCAGGATGAGACCTAAGACATAATGTAGAAGGATCATGGTTATACACAATAATTTCTGCCTCCAACAACCTCTGTTCATCCCCCTCCCTCTCCTGGTATGACCCTCCCTGTCATACCCCCTTCATATCTGATTCGATTGAATCATGTTGTTCTCTTGCCAGGAATGGGTTTTGCTTGCAAGTCTCTCCGATCACCGGAGGGGTGGGAATTCTAAAGGGTTGGTAATATCAAAATTATTATAATTTTTACAATCACCCCCCCCCTAAAAATATATTAACTGGATAATAAATTGTGATTCACTGCACTGTCCTGTGTATTATTCTCAGGAATATTAGAGTTCTGTGATATCATAACATTGGTGTCATACTTTCTGTTCATTGGGAAAGCTTTCCCAGGTTCGTAATGAAGTTTATCTTCCGCTAACATTTTATTTGTCCTTATTTTTATCTAAAGATAGCAAAAATAACGTGCAGGCCAAGGGGCAAACACTCCGTTGCGAAAATAAACGTAAATAGCTTAAAAATATGACAAAACCACAACGGAAAGACCAGGCAGAAAAACACAATCACTGAATCCTTCAGTAGAAAAAATATAAAACGTGGTATTTATTGCAACAAATGGTAAGTGCTTTCGCAGTTAAGCTTCATCAGACCAAATACAAATACTAAAAAGCACTCCATTTAAACACATAGTAAAAGCCAACATCCAATCACAGGAATTCATTAATTGAAGATCGGCATCAATTGAAACTAATAACCAACATTTAAAGATACATTGTTGGTCACAACTCTTAATAGTACTGCATGGAAGCGCATAAAAATAAAAATATGCAACATAACTTGCACTGTCATATAACATTATAAATACATTGTTGGTCACAACTCTTAATAGTACTACATGGATGCATATAAAAATAAAAATATGCAACATAACTTGCACTGTCATATAAAACATATAGAAAATAATAAAAAATAAAAAAATAATAATAAATAACAATCACTTCTGAAGTCTTCTCTTCTTTAATAAGGGCTTAATAGAAGCCCTCTCATTTAAACCTCTCCCTCTACATGCATGAAGCATAATGATCCAGTAAGTCTCCCTATATTCTGTATGAGTAGTAATATCACCTTCCCTAACACTAGGGAAGATGGTCTCAATAACCCTAAAACTGAACATATGGGTCTCTCCAGCATCCATAACGTGTTTGGAAAGTGCATTATGTACTGACCCCTTCTTGATGTGATAACCATGTTCTCTTATCCTGTCATGCAACACCCTATTGGTCTTACCTACATAGAAGGAGTTACAGATGACACACTCTGCTAAATAGACCACATGGGATGTCATGAAATTCGCATGAACATGGAAAATGATCTCTCTACAGAGGTCAGGATGATGAAAGGAACTGGAAGTGTTGATAAAAGAAAAGAAATTACAATTGCCACATGGTGTAGTAAGACCCGGAGCAGGGCCCATTGTACTCGGTCCTTTATCATAACAAAGTAGCCTCTTCAAGTTTTTCCTATTCTTGAAAAGGAACGTGAGTTTATCACCAACAATCTTACCAATACCCTCATCAACCTGTAAGATGGGCCAGTGCTGTGCAAACAAGTTGGTAATATCTCTATGGTTGATAGTGTAAAAAAGGGGGATTCTAATGTCACCTGTACCTAAATCAGATGCATTCCCATTACGCACACAAGTCTCAACTAGTGGTCCAAAATAAGGACTTGCTGTGGTAGTCCTTAACTGATCCAAGTTATCCCATTGTTTGTTAATCTCATCAAGTCCATACCCCCTTGCTAATAACTTCTTTTCTAAGTTATCCATCTCTTCCAGAAAACCATCCAGAGTAGGATTCAATCTGGAAGCCCTCATCACTTGTCCCTTGATTAAATTCCAAAAAATGTATCCTGGATGCATACTGGACCTAAACAAAAATGCATTCCTATGACATGTCTTGCGGTGAACACCGCTGTTAATGGTGTGATTGTGTAATTTCTCTATGAAGATGTCTAGGAATTCAATATGTGTATATGACCAGTTGAAAGTGAACTTCAGACAACTGGTCTGACCATTCATCACCTGATGGAACCCTTCTAAACCTTCCAAAGTACCACTCCAGAGCAAGAACAAATCATTGACAAACCACCGATAAAATATGACATGCTCTCTGTATTCCTCTCTAGTAAACCAATGCGCAAGAAACATATTGGCGTAGCTATTGGCACTCAAAGGTGAAAACATTATTCTCAAGGACAATCTCTAAAAAGTAACAAATTAAATCCACCTGTACCGGGGTTAAATCACTGTGAAGCAGGAGGTATTCATGGACATACTGTATCCCTAATTCATTAGGGATCATGGTAAACAAGGACTGTATGTCAAAAGTTACAAAAATAACATCTTCAATGTCAGGGGTACCTTTGGTACATTCATAAAGGTCTAATAAAAACTGTTTCGAATCCCTTAAGACCACCTGGTTCAAGTTAATGTCTGGTTTCAAGAACCTCTCAACATAGAGTGAGAGCGGCTCTGTGACCCATCCCCCACCTGCCACGATAGGTCTCATTGGTGGATCAGTCAGATGTTTATGTATCTTCAGCAAACCCTGTATGAGTGGTATCAAGGGATTGGCTACTTTTAAAAAAGTAAATACTTCCTCAGTGATAAGATGGGCAGAAAAGAGATCAGATGAACTGTTAAACACAGATGAAATAACCCTGTGTACATCCTCAATGGTGATCCTATTATAAAAGCTACAGTCACCAAGCATTAAAGTCATAGATTGACAATAATGGGACTTATTCATCACAACTATGAGACCACCTTTGTCTGCTGGTCGAATCATAATGAAGTTATTCTGTTGTAAGTCTCTCAGCACTTTTCTTTCAACATAAGAGTGACTGGGTTTAAAATATCCCCTGAAATTATTCCTACTATCATAGAATTTAAAAATGTCCTCTTCAGTAAGTTTGAGATATGCTTCAACTAATGGATGGTTGCTGGGGACATAACTACTCAATTTCCTGAAATTGGGATGATGTACATCACCATGACACCGTGTATCTCCTAAGATAGTATCACCATATAGTAGACGTAACATGATGTTCCTACAGAACACTTTAAGATCTAAAATGGTGTCAGGTATCCTACTTTTGTATGTAGGTATAAAATTCAAGCCCTTGCAAAGGACACGCCTCTCCTCAGGGGAAAGTTCATATGAGGAGATATTCAAAATCAAGGATTCAAAGCCTTCCCCCACATTTTTTTCAAAGTTTGATTTTGATTCTGTTCCCCAGATAATTTGCGTTTCTCACACTCCCTGCTCGTCGATCGCAGATGTCCTCCTCCCCTGTCTGTACGGACTGGGAAGGGAAAAGGGAGGTCCCCTATGGTACCATTTCTCATAAGGTTGAGGGCTTCAGTGTCAACAAAATGACTTTGAATAGCATTCTTATTCTTAGGTCTGACCACCCTTTCTGTCCTGTTATCATTGTTACTGGCGCTCTTATTGTTAATAATAATATTAGGATATAAACTTCCCATTGAACCTGCTATAGAGCGGGAATCATCACATTTACTAGCACCTGGCGACAAACCTGATTTATTCAATGGTATAATTACATCGGGGTCTCTCAAAGAAAACTCCTGGTTGTCACCAGCACTTACAGTAGATTCATTGATATCATTAGAACATTTCCCATTCATACCAACAACATTAACAGGTTCATAGTCATGGTTATCGCTAACGGCATTGCCAACAGATGTAACAATTTGCCTAGTAAAAGGAACATTGTCGCTAGGCTTAACAGCACAATTAGCAGTAGAATTAAAGTCACAATTTCTATCTGAACTATACCCAGTTCATGGCCACATGAACACATGGCCGGTCCTGAAATCATTAATGTCCCTTAGGATTTTAGTCTTTTTCTGATACATGAGCTTCCACTCAAAAACGGCAACACCATCCAATAAACTCTCAAACAGGGGATTTAATGTTGCTGAATCATAATTATTTACCAGGGCTTCATGCCTCTCTCTCAAAGAGCTCCTCAGTCTTTCCTCTTCCGGAAGAAAAAAGTCAATAAGTAAACGCATATATTTAGCACTTACCCCCAAATTTAGTTGTTGCCAATGAGTCAACAGTTCTGGATGCTGTGAGCACTGAGTGGGCATATTAAAAACTCGTAACCCGCGTGGTATGATCTTTTTCTCCAAACAAAACTCGAAGTGAAGGCGCTGCACCTGCAGTCTCTTTAATTTCAAGAAGTCACGTTCGATTTCCTCCAAACTATGCTGAAGGGACTCAGGGTCTTCCATCTCACAGATTACATCATCATCCATGGCAAGTACATGAAGCTGCCACAGGGAGCTCCTATCTCTCAGCAAATACTGAGAGAATCTCTCGGAAAATGTCACCTCTGTTCTGCTCACTTTGTTCTGATTGTAATCCAATTCAACAACTAACGGCTGTTCAGCTGCCATGTCCCCATGGGCCATAACCAGTAAGACAATTATAATAAAGATAGCAAAAATAACGTGCAGGCCAAGGGGCAAACACTCCGTTGTGAAAATAAACGTAAATATCTTAAACATATGACAAAACCACAACGGAATGACCAGGCATAAAAACACAATCACTGGATCCTCCAGTAGAAAAAATATAAAACGTGGTATTTATTGCAACAAATGGTAAGCGTTTTTGCAGTTAAGCTTCATCAGACCAAATACAAATACTAAAAAGCACTCCATTTAAACACATAGTAAAAGCCAACATCCAATCACAGGAATTCATTAATTGAAGATCGGCATCAATTGAAACTAATAACCAACATTTAAAGATACATTGTTGGTCACAACTCTTAATAGTACTACATGGAAATGCATAAAAATAAAAATATGCAACATAACTTGCACTGTCATATAACATTATAAATACATTGTTGGTCACAACTCTTAATAGTACTACACGGATGCACATAAAAATAAAAATATGCAACATAACTTGCACTGTCATATAAAACATATATAGAAAATAATAAAAAATAAAAATAATAATAAATAACAATCACTTCTGAAGTCTTCTCTTCTTTAATAAGGGCTTAATAGAACCCTCTCATTTAAATCTCTCCCTCTATCTGCACGAAGCATAATGATCCAGTAATTCTCCCTATATTCTGTATGAGTAGTAATGTCACCTTCCCTAACACTAGGGAAGATGGTCTCAATAACCCTAAAACTGAACATATGGGTCTCCCCAGCGTCCATAACGTGTTTGGAAAGTGCATTATGTCCTGACCCCTTCTTGATGTGATAACCATGTTCTCTTATCCTGTCATGCAACACCCTATTGGTCTTACCTACATAGAAGGAGTTACAGATGACACACTCTGCTGAATAGACCACATGGGATGTCATGCAATTCGCATGAGCATGGAAAATGAACTCTCTACAGAGGTCAGGATGATGAAAGGAACTGGAAGTGTTGATAACCATGACTATGAACTTGTTAATGTTGTTGGTATGAATGGGAAATGTTCTAATGATATCAATGAATTTACTGTAAGTGCTGGCGACAACCAGGAGTCTTCTTTGAGAGACCCCGGTGCAATTATACCATCGAATAAATCAGGTTTGTCACCAGGTGCTAGTAAATGTGATCATTCCCACTCTGTAGCAGGTTCAATGGGAGGTTTATATCCTAATATTATTATTATTAACAATAAGAGTGGTGGTAACAATGATAACAGGACAGAAAGGGTGGTTAGACCTAAGAATAAGAATGCTATTCAAAGTCATTCTGTCGACACTGAAGCCCTCAACCTTATGAGAAATGGTACCATAGGGGACCTCCCTTTTCCCTTACCAGTCCATATGGACAGGGGAGGAGGACGTGCACAATCGACGAGCAGGAGGTGCCAGAAACGCAAATTATCTGGGGAACAGAATCAAAATCAAACTTTGAAAAAAATGTGGGGGAAGGCTTTGAATCCTTGATTTTGAATATCTCCTCATATGAACTTTCCCATGAGGAGAGGCGTGTCCTTTGCAAGGGCTTGAATTTTATACCTACATGCAAAAGTAGGATGCCTGACACCATTTTAGATCTTAAAGTGTTCTGTAGGAACATCATGTCACGTTTACTATATGGTGATACTAGCTTAGGAGATACACGGTGATGTACATCATCCCAATTTCAGGAAATTGAGTAGTTATGTCCCCAGCAACCATCCATTAGTTGAAGCATATCTCAAACTTACTGAAGAGGACATTTTTAAATTCTATGATAGTAGGAATAATTGCAGGGGATATTTTAAACCCAATCTCTCTTATGTGAAAGAAAAGCGCTGAGAGACTTACAACATAATAACTTCATTATGATTCGACCAGCAGACAAAGGTGGTCTTATAGTTGTGATGGATAAGTCCCATTATTGTCAATATATGACTTTAATGCTTGGTGACTGCAACTTTTATAATAGGATCACCATTGAAGATGTACACAGGGTTATTTCATCTGTGTTTAACAGTTCATCTGATCTCTTTTCTGCCCATCTCATCACTGAGGAAGTATTTACTTTTTTAAAAGTAGCCAATCCCTTGATACCACTCATACAGGGTTTGCCGAAGATACATAAACATCTGACTGATCCACCAATGAGACCTATCGTGGCAGGTGAGGGATCGGTCACAGAGCCGCTCTCATTCTATGTTGAGAGGTTCTTCAGACCAGTCATTAACTTGAACCTGGTGGTCTTAAGGGATTCGAAACAATTTTTATTAGACCTTTATGAATGTACCAAAGGTACCCCTGACATTGAAGATGTTATTTTTGTAACTTTTGACGTACAGTCCTTGTTTACCATGATCCCTAATGAATTAGGGATACAGTATGTCCATGAATACCTCCTGCTTCACAGTGATTTAACCCCGGTACAGGTGGATTTAATTTGTTATTTTTTAGAGATTGTCCTTGAGAATAATGTTTTCACCTTTGAGGGTGATATGTATATACAGAAACATGGCGTAGCTATGGGCACTTCTTGTGCCAATAGCTATGCCAATATGTTTCTTGTGCATTGGGAAGACACAATTTTGTTTACTAGAGAGGAATACAGAGAGCATGTCATATTTTATCGGCGGTTTGTCGATGATTTGTTCTTGCTCTGGAGTGGTACTTTGGAAGGTTTAGAAGGGTTCCATCAGGTGATGAATGGTCAGACCAGTTGTCTGAAGTTCACTTTCAACTGGTCATATACACGTATTGAATTCCTAGACATCTTCATAGAGAAATTACACAATCACACCATTAACAGCGGTGTTCACCGCAAGACATGTCATAGGAATGCATTTTTGTTTAGGTCCAGTATGCATCCAGGATACATTTTTTGGAATTTAATCAAGGGACAAGGGATGAGGGCTTCCAGATTGAATCCTACTCTGGATGGTTTTCTGGAAGAGATGGATAACTTAGAAAAGAAGTTATTAGCAAGGGGGTATGGACTTGATGAGATTAACAAACAATGGGATAACTTGGATCAGTTAAGGACTACCACAGCAAGTCCTTATTTTGGACTACTAGTTGAGACTTGTGTGCGTAATGGGAATGCATCTGATTTAGGTACAGGTGACATTAGAATCCCCCTTTTTTACACTATCGACCATAGAGATATTACCAACTTGTTTGCACAGCACTGGCCCATCTTACAGGTTGATGAGGGTATTGGTAAGATTGTTGGTGATAAACCCACGTTCCTTTTCAAGAATAGGAAAAACTTGAAGAGGCTACTTTGTTATGATAAAGGACCGAGTACAATGCGCCCTGCTCCGGGTCTTACTACACCATGTGGCAATTGTAATTTCTGTTCTTTTATCAACACTTCCAGTTCCTTTCATCATGCTGACCTCTGTAGAGAGTTCATTTTCCATGTTCATGTGAATTGCATGACATCCCATGTGGTCTATTTAGCAGAGTGTGTCATCTGTAACTCCTTCTATGTAGGTAAGACCAATAGGGTGTTGTGTGACAGCATGAGAGAACATGGTTATCACATCAAGAAGGGGTCAGTACAGAATGCACTTTCCAAACACATTATGGATGCTGGGGAGACCCATCTGTTCAGTTTTAGGGTTACTGAGACCATCTTCCCTAGTGTTAGGGAAGGTGACATTACTACTCATACAGAATATAGGGAGAATTACTGGATCATTATGCTTTGTGC